>NW_008328003.1:756003-757254 GCF_000622305.1 Nannospalax galili
GTGGGTTTTCTCTTCACTTCCCTGGTTGCTTCTTTTGATGTACAGAAGTTTTTTTAGTTTAATGAGGTCCCATTTGTTGATTATTGAACTTGTTTCCTGAGCAATTGATGTCGGGTTTAGAAAATCCTTTCCATGCCTATATCTTGTAGATTTTTCCCAACGTTTTCTTCTAATAATTTCAGAGTTTCAGGCTTTACATTGAAGTCTTTGAGCCATTTGGAATTGACTTTTTTGCAGGGTGAAAGATAGGGGTTTAGTTTCATTCTTCTAAAAGTAGAGATCCAGTTTTGCCAGCACCATTTGCTGAACATGCTGTCTTTCTTCTAGGTAATGTTCTTGGCCCTGTTTTCAAGTATCAGGTGGCTGAAATTGCATTTATTCTTATTTGGGTGTTCAATTCTGTTCCATTGGTCTATGGGTCTTTTTTTCTGCCAGTACCATGTTGTTTTTATGAGTATAGTTCTGTAATACAAAATCTGGCATAGTAATCCCCCCAGCATTGCTCTTAGTGCTCAGGGTTGTTTTGGCTATCTCAGGTCTTTTGTGCTTCCATGTGACTCTTAGGATAGTTTTTTCCAATTCTGTGAAAAATGTCATGGGGATTTTGATTGGCATTGCATTGAATCTATACATGACTTTTGGTAGGATGGTTATTTTCACAATATTAATTCTTCCAATCCATGAGCATGGGAGGTCCTTCCATGTCTTACTCAAGTTCTTTCTTTAAAGACTTAAAATTTTCATTGTAGAGCTCTTTAATGTCTTTGGTCAATTTTATTCCGAGATATATATATTTTTTTGCAGCGATTGTGAACGGGAATGTTTCCATATGCTCTTTCTCTGATTGCTTGTTATTTGTATATAGAAAGGCTATAGACTTTTGTAAGTTAATGTTGTAACCTGCCACTTTACTTAACATGTTAAAAATTTCTCGGAGTTTTCTGGTGGAATTTTTGGTATCTCTTAGATATAATAACATATCATCTGCAAAAAGGGATAGTTTGATCTCTTCTTTTTCAATTATAACTCCTTTAATTTCCTGCTCTTGTCTTATTGATCTTGCAAGAGTTTCAAGTACTATATTAAAGTACTTGACAGACAGTACTTGTCTGGTTCCTAATTTCAATGGGAATGCTTTCAGTTTTTCTCCATTTAGAATGATGTTGGCTGTGGGTTTGTTATATATGGCTTTAATTATGTTGAGGAATGTTCCCTCCAGTCCAATTCCCTCTAGGACTTTGAACATAAATG
>NW_008328003.1:757581-758524 GCF_000622305.1 Nannospalax galili
TGTTTTGGTTGTATCATTTCCTTGCTTTGGTATTAGAGTGATGCTGGCTTCATAGAAGGAATTTGGAAGTTCTCCCTCAATTTTTATCTTTTGGAATAAATTAAGTAGTATTGGATGTAGCTCTTTTTTAAATGTCTGATAGAATTCTGCTGTAAATCCATCTGATCCTGGGCTTTTTTTAGCCAGGAGGTTTTGTATTACTGTTTCAATTTCTTTCTGTGTTATGGGTCTATTTAAATTGTTGATATCTTCCTGGTTTGTTTAAACTGTTGATATCTTCTTGGTTTAACTTTGGTGGTTCCCATGATTTTAGATATCCATCCATTGCTTTTAGATTTTTCAAATTTAGTAGAGCATAGGTTTTTAGAATAGTCCTTTATAATGCCGGGCGTGGTGGCGCACGCCTTTAATCCCAGCACTGGGGAGGCAAAGGCAGGCAGATCTTTGTAAGTTGGAGGCCAGCCTGGTCTACATAGTGAGTTCAGGAAAGCTGGGGCTACAAGGAGACCCTGTCTAAAAAAGACAAATATGTATATATATATTCCCTTAAAATGTTCTGGATCTTTTGGGTTGTTTGCTGTTGCTTTTCAAATGTGTTGAATTGCAATGTTAAGTCATTTATTTGTGTTCTTTCCGATTTTTTGATGTAGGCACTTAGAGCTATAAACATCCCTTTAAGGACCACTTTCAGCATGTCCCAGAGGTTTTGTCATGTTGTATTGTAATTTTCATTTAATTCCAGGAATACTTTTATTTCTTTCTTAATTTTTCTTTTGTTCATCATTCAGGAGTGTGTTGTTTAATTTCCATGTGTTCATGTGGTTACTGTTGTTTCTTACGGTATTGTTTTAAGCTTATTGCATTGTGGTCTGATAGAATGCATGGAATTATTTCAATTGTTTTGTATTTGTTAAGGACTGTTTTGTGCCCAAGTAAATGGTCA
>NW_008328003.1:758965-760034 GCF_000622305.1 Nannospalax galili
TTTCTTACAGACAACAAAAAGATGGGTTTTGTTTCTTAATCCATTCATATAATCTGTGACTTTTAACTGGGGAGTTCAGTCCATTAATCATTAAAGTTATTAATGAAGATGAGTAGTGAATCCTGTCATTTTTATTTCTGTTTACATTCTTGGTATAGCTGTGCTTTTCCACAGTTATACCTTCATTGGATTTCTTTCCGCAATCCCTTGGGTATAGTCATTCCTTTCTTCAGCTCTTTGTATTGCTTCCAGAACTCTCTGAAGGGCTGGTTTTGTGGACATGAATTCCTTCAGCCTGTTTATGTCATGGAAGATTTTTCTTTCCCCTTTGACTATAATAGACATTTTGGCTGGATATAGTAATCTGGGTTGGCATCTGTGGTCATTTAAAACTGGGAATACTTTGGTCCAGGCTCTTCTGGCTTTCATAGTTTGCACTGAAAAGTCAAGCTGTAATCCTAATGGGTTTTCCTTAATATGTGACTTGTTTTTTCTCTTTTGCAGCTCTCAGAATTGTCTCATTGTTTTGTACATGTAGTGTTTTTACTATGATGTACCATGGAGAGTTTCTTTTCTGGTCTTGTCTGTTGGTGCTCTATATGCTTTTTGTATTTGTATGGGCATGTCTTTCTTTAATTTGGGGAAATTTTTTTCCATGATTCTGTTGAAGATCTGGTCCATGCCATTATCTTGGGATTCTTCTTCTTCCTGTATGCCTATGATTTGTAAGTTTGGTCTTTTTATGGTGTCCCACAATTCCTGCATATTCCATTCTTGTGCTTTCTTAAATTTGTCATAATCTTTGCTTGAGTGGTCTAGTTTGTCCACTTTGTCTTCCAGTCTTGATACTCTGTTTTCCATTTCGTTCATCCTATTGCTGAGGCTTTCTCCTGTCCTTTCTAATTGGCTTACTGAATGTTTCACTTCCTTCTTCATTTCAGCCTGAGTAGTCGTCAATATTTCTAGCTCTTTTCTGAATTCATTCAGAAGTTTATCCCTATCTTCCTTCAGTTGATTTCTTTGTTTGTGTGTTCTTTAAATTCACTGAATTCTTTTATCATGTTTATAA
>NW_008328003.1:760465-788546 GCF_000622305.1 Nannospalax galili
CGTCTGGATCCCTCCAGAAACGATTTTGGCCTCAGGAATTTGGGAGTTGGACTGGCCTGGGAGCCTGGCCCGGGAAAGATGCTGGTCTAGGGCAGCTGGTGGCCTTGCTACCCAGAGATGCAAAGGCAGATGGGGCAGGAAGAGGCCCCAAGGACTCCTGGGGACTGCATGGAGGAACTGGGTTGGTCTGGATGCAAAGGATCAGGAAGAGGAAAGGTCAGGCCCCATGTCCCAGAAAGAGGTTGGCAGGTGGTACAGGCCCAGGGAAGCAGAGGGAGGTGAGGGCAGGGCCAGGCCCAGAAGCAGTGCTCCTGGGGCCCAGAGAAGGCACTATGTTGGTTTGGATGAAAAGGATCAGGAAGCAGTATTGGTTTCCCAGATGTCTTGGGCCCCAAGACAAGGAATGAGGCAGGACCCAAACTAGGAGGAGAGAATGGTGGGGGAGATGGGAAGGTGAATGAGGCTGGGGGACTCAAGGCATGGAGGGCTCAATGGACTTACCCCAGAGAGAGGCTTGTGGGTAGGAAAGAGGTCTGCTGTGCATCCTACAGGCCCAGGGAAGCTTTAAAGTATATTTTTTAAAAACTCTTTTCCTCCTAACTTTCCCCCTTGATCTGCATATATATCTTCTAACCCGGCCAGCTCTGCAGACCCATACAGCATCTGCATTGTAAATTCTATTGGCCTATTATCTCCATTGACTAAACTCTTGGTCGATCCTTCCCTTATTTATAGCACACAATTCTGAAAACTCATTTGAAATATACATATATCATATATACACATACATATGCATTATGGTCTCAAGAGATATATATCTATGCATATGTAAAATATTTAAAGATATATAGATGTACATTTTTAAAGATTTATATATCTTTATTATGTGTATGTACATGTGTGCATGCTCCTATGTATGTGCACCATGTGCATGCAGGTATTCTTAGGGTCAGAAGAAGGTGTCAGATCCCCTGGAACCCAAGTCACCATGTGATGGTGGGAACCAAACTCAGGTCTTCTATAAGAATAGTAAGCCCCTTTAGCTGCTGAGCCATCTCTCCAGCCCCATATTTATACATTGTTTTAATTTTAGTATATGAGTTAATAGTGATAATTAAATTGCAATATTGAATCCCAAAATTAAATTTTTACCAAATTGGAAGCTGCTCTGGAAATCTGTGAACCTCCACTTAGGGATATATCACTGTAAGAAAGATACTAGAAACTAACCAGAGGGTACATGCTGTGAGCAATGAGTCCCAGAGAAAAGGGCCAGCTGGGGGATAGAGGAAGTATATACAACAATAACCTGGGAAAACCCTTTACTTTTGAATAATTTCTACTTCAGTAGAAAGAGCAAAAGGGTAGGTCCCATTGTGTAGTGAAAACCTTCCTCACAGAAACTGAGCTCATGTGGGTGAGGGGGCTGGAAAACTGCCTGGGCAAATGCTAAAATACATTAATAGAAACAAGGAAGGAATATTCTAGGATGAAGTTAGCAGTTGTTCAGCTCTGGGACAAAATGAGTTAATATTCACCTAAAAGGTGTTCAAAAGAAATGAGCAATACTCCTTTGCATAGCTCTGTGCCCCTGCTAATCTGTCCCAACTGAAAGGGTAATGGCAATAAATGAATCTAAAAACAAAATAACAAAAATTACCATCAACTTCATTCTTAGGAAATGCTTGTTCAGGATATCTGGGAGACATGCCAATTGACTATGTTATACATTTGTTTGAAAGACAGGCAAAGGGAGAAAAATCAATAATTATATACCTACATTATAACAATAATGATATAAAATATAATTAAAACATTCCATTCACAGCAACAATGAAAATATAAAATTCTAATTGTACGAATTCACCCTGAGGCTATATTTGCAGGTTATTACAAGGATATACATCATAGAAATGCTATGACCATCCTCATAAAAATATATGGTGATAGTTTTCTGTATGTGCCAACTCAGCAACCATTTTTTAAAATCTGAGAACTCTACAATGTCCCCAGTACAAAGACTCTACAGGCCATGAAGCAATAAATCTGAGACAATTTTATTAGCTCTGCTCATATGTCATTCCATGTCTTGCTATCAGAGGTAGCAAGACATTCCATGTCTCTTCATCTTTGTAAAGTACAAACAACTCAGCCAGAGGCAATCTTCTCTAGTAAGAAGAAATGTCAGGATATGTTTTTATTTGAGTCATCTGAAGTGAGCACGCAGTATCTTCACCCCTGGAAGTTCACCAGTTACCATGTGTTCATAGTGGATAACCTCTGGGAAGGAGACACAATCTAGACTATGCATCTTTGGAGCCCTACTGCTCTATTTTTTTTTTTTTTTTTGGTTTGATTGGGATTTTTTTAAGGTCTAGGGATATGGTTCAACAGGCTAGAATGTTCACTGCCCAAGCATGAGGACCCAAGTTCAAATCCCTAACACCTACAAAGAAAGAAAAAACAAAACAAAACAAAATGATGTGGCAGTGTGCATGCCTGTAATTACAGAGCTGTGGGGTTTACAGATAAGAGGATCACTATGTCTTCCTCAGTGCCATCCTAGCTCCAGGTTCTGTGAGAGACCCTGTCTCAAGGGATATGAGAGAGAGATAAAGCAGAACACCCTATATCCCCCTGTGGCCTTTGCAGAAGTGCATGCTCGTGGACACCTGCATACACACACACACACACACACACACACACACACACACACACACACAAGCATCACACACACTCACATACCCAGAAAAAGTAGAAAAAAGATTTAATTAAAATTGAAAGAGAATGATTTAATCAGGTGTTTTCTGTCAAGAAATGAAATGCAGAATTTTTCCAGCCCCTGGGGATACCTGAGAAAGAGGAAGTGACATACAATTTCAGAACAGCATCCTGAGAACTGGAGGCACTTGCTTGAGAATTGGGAGTGTGTTGCCTCTTGGTTGAACCTGACAGCCAAGTTTCTAAGTACAAACACCTCAAGCCATTTAAGGTAATATAAAAGTTTGGCTCAAGCTGAGCACAGAGTTGGTAACAATAGTCAGTAAGGATGTGTTGTCAAGAACATCCATTACCAAAGATTGCACTTAACCCTCAGGAAGAGAGTTTGACCCTTGATTGAGGTTACCAGTTAATACTCCTGCAGAAACTGTAGGAATCTAACCCAAACAGGTGTTCTTTCTATTTAGAACACTCCAGTCTGTCGGGTTGAACAGAGCCACATCAGCAGCTGTGCCAAGTGGCAGTGAAGTGCAGTAGTGAGTACAACTTATCTATCTTTTCTAGGTTCTTCATTCCTAACAGAGCAGACCGTATAGCAAATCTGAGACATCACAGGAAAATATAGAACAATACTTGTGCTAGGAGCATTTTTACCTGTTTCAAATAATCCTCCTTTCCTTCCTTTTTCCTTTTTCCTTCCTTCTTTCATTCCTTTTTTCCTTCTCCTTTCTTTTTCCCTGTCTCTCTTTCCTCCTCCTCCACTGCTTCTGCTCCTCCTGCTCCTCCTGCTCCTCCTCCCCCTTCCCTTCCTCCTCCTCCTTTTCTTCTTCCTCCTCCTCATTTTTCTTGTTATGGATGTCCTTAGAGAATTTATATGATAACACCTTAACTCCTAAAATAGTAATATTATATTAGGATATTAGAATGAAGTCCCTTTGGGGGGTGATTGGGTCATGAGAACAGAGTAGTCATGAATCAGATCATTGCCTTCATGAAAGGGACCTGGGAGAGTTCTCATGGCATTTCTCTTCAGTGTAATGACACAATGAGGAAATGACAGTCTACAGTAGAGATGATGGTCTCCCCCACTTCTGCACCTGTTGGCACCCTTACTGCATACTTACAGCCTCCCAAAGTGTAAAACATAAACTCCTGTTGTTTTTAAGCCACTCAGTCTAAAGTGCTTAGTTACAGTACCATGAAAACACTGAGTCAATCCATTTTTCCTCATCAGTTTATGAATTTTCTCAGGGTATATTACCAAATGTCTTTTCTCAGACTAGAGATATAGCATAATACAGATATACCCTCTTAATTTCACTTAATACTAGCTGAGCATGGAAATTCTCTCTCCCTCTCCCTCCCTTTCTACCTCCTCCCCTTGTCTAACTACTTTCCATAGACACATGCTCTTAGTATCTAATTAGTCCCAGAGCACTCCAGGGATATAAATCTTTCTTCTTGTTTCCCCACATCCACTAATTGTTTCTGTCTTCTACCTTCAGCGTGTCATTTTTCAACACCTAGATATATGAATGTAGTATTGTCAGCTATTGAGCTAGGCTGACAGCTGGTGGCACTGTTTCTCAACCAAAATCCCTATGCATAAAGATAGGAACATTTCTCTCTTTATTTACCACAAGAGGTTTTCCAAGGTCTAAGGACAAGTGAATTGCTACAGAAACTGGCACCTCAAAATAGAAACTAGAAGAGTGGATCTTAGAAATGGAAAGTTTAATTAATATTCCAAATACTTCTAATGTGGATGTTCTGAGTAAAACAGGAATGTCATTTAAAAAGGAAGACGTTGAAATGCAGGGCTTTGAACCTGAGCATAGGTTGGGATAAAACTTTTCCTCAGATGTATCTTTCTAATCTGAGAGGTTTGTCAAGTACACATGGATAACTGTGGTTCTATTAGCTCCTTTGTGAATTCCTAAGAGCTTTTGAGATGTGCTTGTCTTTCAAAGCATAAAGGGCTGTCAGAACAGTCTACAATCTCTAAGAAATACCTTTCCCATCCAAGAGGAATATCAGAATGTATCTGGTAATTTTAAAAAACTAAGAAATACCAGAATGGGGATGGAAGTAGATAAATAGGTTCATTTATTCATTGACTTTGTATTGAACATTTTATCATTGACATTTTCAATCTTATTGAAAAATGAAAAATTTACCATTAACAGCCAAACACCTGTAACCTGGGCTTTATGACCGGCATTTTATTCTTCTTGTTTCATCAATCATATATCAACACATCCTTCAATCAATCCATCTTATGTTTTGATAAACTTCAGTATAACTTGGAATATCCATACATATGCTTCTCTATGCATTTAATAACTATAGTTCAAGATTTGTTTATGATTTTGATGTAAAATTTGCATGCAAAATATCTTTTAGCTATCTGTCAAGTGAGTTCAGACAAAGGTATACATTTGTGCCACCAAATTCTTGTCAACATTCAGAGCATTACCTTCAGCCCGGGAACTTTTTTCATATACTTTCCCAGTAAATCCCTACACATTTACTCTACAGGGAGGCATTGTTATAATTATTCCCTGTTATGAACTGCATTTGTGTGTCTGGTGTATTTATGATTAAGCATTTTATTTGTGTAAGGCTCCTTTCAGTTAGCATGTAGTTTTCAAGATTCACCTGTGTGTTTATGTTTCTTTTTATTGCTGGATAACATTATAATGTAAAAATATATTATAGTTCATTTGCTAGTTATGTTTCTGGTTTGGGGCTACTTTTGTGGAAATATGTTTTGATTTCTGTTGTGTAAATATCTAATAGAAAAATTACTAAGTCACACAGTAAATGCCTGTCCTGTTTTATGAAAAAATTTTTAATAAAAAATTGCATAATTTAAATTAATTTGTACTCCCACCAATAACATGTTTCAAATGCTTCATATCCTTGAGAATATTTATTATTGTCAGTAATCTTGATTCAAACCTATAGTCAGTATGCAGAGATGTGGAAGATTTTATTTAAAGAATTTTTTTGTTCATATGTATAATGTGTGCCTACATGATTTTACATGTATCACACATGTGTAGGTATTCTCAGAGGTCAGAAGAGGCTGCTGGATCCCTTGGAACTAGAATTTCAGGCTATTGTGAGCCACATGATGTGGGTGCTGGGAACTGAACCTGGGTCCTCTGCAAGAGCAGCAAGTGCTCTTAACTGCTTGAGCCATCTTTTCAGCCCCCAATTTTTTTTTGAGGGTGGATCTTTATTATTTTTTGCTTATTCCAAAAAGAGGCCATTTTCAACACATTTTTCCAGAAATATCTTGAAGCAATTTACCTAAAAACATTTATACAATGAAGTTTAATGGAGGAAAAACAGGAATAAGAAAATGAAAGTCCACACTCAAATACAGATCCTGTGAATTCCTGACAGTTACACAAAATGGCAAGAGAGGTGCCTCATGCCATTCTCAGCTTATTTGTCCTTAACCCCTCCCCCAAATGCAGCAAAGGTCAACAGATTGGGTGAGAGGGTGACCAAGTCCCCCATCGACTTCTTGTGGAGCATGGGAAGAAGGTGTGACTATACCTTTCTGGCACAGTGGTCAGAGGACACTTCCAGTTAACACTCCACTTGCGGCCACTGCCAGCGGTGGCTGCTCCTCCATTCTTGTGGGTGCCGCTCCTTCATTCTCAGTTGTGTCAAGGCTGCTCCTCTGCTCACCCTGGGCTGAGGCTGCTCTTCTGCCTGCCCAGTGCTGAGGCCGCACTTCTGCTCACCCGGTGCTGCCTTCTGTCATTGCTGCTTCTGCCTGGTCCTGGACCCCAGGGCGGGTGAGGAGACTGTGTCAGCGGAACCGCATTCAGACACAGGAGACCATGTTCAGTGACACAGGTCTGATTTACTGCAGGAAGGCACAGGCTTATATAGGGGTAGTGGTCCAATCACAGCACAGCAAGTAGGATACCTTATTAGCATAACAGACTTAGCATCCTATTAGCATAACAGACTTAACATCCTATCATAGAATAGCAGGTAGGATCCCTCATTAGCATAGGATTCCTGGAAACTATGTGACCCTGACAGTTGTAATATCACCCTAGGCTCAAGCCTGTCTCCCACATCCACTCCTTCCTCTGGCTCTTACAATCTTTCCACTTAACTCTTCTGCAAAAATCCCTGAGCCTTGGAGGAGGGTGATAGGTATGGATGATCTTCCTTCTGTTGTGGCAAGGCACTGGACTTTTGAGTCTCTGCATCATCTATTTTCCATAGACTATTGGTCCATTTCAGTGGAATTCCATCTACTATAAAAACAAACAGCAAGAAAGAAGAACATCTAATCAGTGGCTGTTATAATAACTTATGGACATAAACAAAAAATGCTTGGATGGTACTTTAGCAGGTGTATCACCTCCATTTAACAGAAAAATTGCCCGTGGTTTCCCCACTCAGGCCTATATCCTCCCCTGCCACAAGGGGTTTACCTGAACTACAGTACCAGACATGTGTTCCACTTCTAGGAGCAGGCATTATATCCAATTGAAGATTTGCTAGTGGTACATACACTATAGGCACCACTATTGCACCAGGTGGAACATCTTGTTTGGCATGTTGATAGTGCAGCATGTGGGGCCTGTCGCTGAGCAGAATTTTAGGGGCCAGTTCTTCCCCAGCCATCTGCATATTGCCTTCTGGCACTATGAAAGCCACCCATCCAGTGCCAAGGAGTCTCCAGCATAGTCCAAGCTTGATTTATCCTTCTGCAATGCTTACATCATGCAGTGTCTTCAGCAATAGGGTTTTACCACCCACTTCTGGTGTACACACAACAGTATTTCATATCCAGCTGATCAAGAGTTTGGGCCAACTCATGGGAGGTGACAATGGGTTATCCTTAGTCTTTACCAGAAAAACTTGAGCTGGGTGACCTTCCTTGTAGTTCTTTCTGTCTCATCTCCACTCAGAGACAGAGAGAGACTCAGATCTCTTTTTTTTTTTTTTTGACCAGTGATCCAGAGACATACAACTGTTCATTTACTTGTTTTCCAAGCTTCAGATAATGAGGCAGAAGTCTATCCCCAGTGACCTTGAAGTCTAATAATATCTGAGTAGCTACATAACATTATCAAGTTAAGAAAGAAAAGAAGCATATGTCAGTCTAATTTGTATTCAGTAGGAAGGTTATATCCATAAGTATAAGGATTTCCTGAGTTCTATGAATTATTTCAGTAAATCATTAAACTCTAAGACTTTTGCTAGGCTATAGGGAAGGAGACGAAGTTCTGGAGAGAAAGGTGCTGAGCCACCCTGTACTATAGGAAAGATATTTATTAATTATGGCATCAATATAAAGGACACAAAGGAGACTAAATTAGTATGCATCCCCTTCACCCACCCTGAGACAAAGCAAGTTGTCTCCTTTTAAATTTTACTAGGAAAGGAAAAGTCTTGCACCATGAGGAAGCAAGCTTAGATAATATGTAACTTAGTCTATATGGTGACTCTTCCTCTGGTTAGGTAAGTTTGGTCCTGTTAATGTGTGAACCATGCTGTGACAGAGGTAGGGATATGAGGCATATGTGTCTCATGCTGTATAAGGGCTGCTTTTTTCTGCATAGGGGAAGGGTGCTTGGTTAATATGTGACCCATAGTATGTGGCAGGGATGGCTTGTCTTACCTGTAGTCACTTCACCATTTAGGACCTAGTTACACAGAAAACCTGTTTCTAGAAGTGACAGGCTTTCCTGCATATGTGGCATAACATTTACACAGTCATTGAGGAAACCAAACTTGAAGCTGATGTCAGAGGTTAGGAGAATATTACAAGGACTTCTGACTTTGCATTTTGCCTAATAAAATATCAATGTCCTCAGACTTGTCTTACCACATCTGCATTCATGTTTTGCAAACAAGAGAGTAAATTGTCAGAAGAACGGAATGCAATCACCTAACATACAATCCAGATTCAAATTTCTTCAATACTGGAATAATGCAGGCATTTCCTTGGTTCCCTAGTCCTTGTGATCTCTGCTGTAGAATTCAAATGAGACACATAAAACATAGTGTAGGAAGAAGGTGGAAAGAGTTTATCATGGAGTAAATTGGAGGCACCCATAAGAGATAAGATCAGGTGATGGCTTAAGGGATCATGGTGAAGGAAAACACTTTCATGGAGGTGAGAATGGGTAATGGTCAGAGAGAACATTATGCTGGAATGCATATTGAAGTAGACTTTAAAATATTTCATGACATTTGTGGAACATACAACTTTCCTATCCAAGTGATCAAGCCCATTTCAATCAACTCCTAAGGGAGGGAACAATACGATGCATTGTTTTTTTACCAGAAAGCCTCTACTAGATGGTAGGTTCTTTTATACAGTTTATCATATCAAGATTCCACTCAGGACCACAAGTATTATTCAGATTCCCTGCCCTGCATTTTATCCAAAAGTCATATAACAAAGTAGATTAAAAAACTAAAGAAAAAAATTAAAAAATTATGAAACAGCTATTGTTTACCAGATGAAGATAGACTTTCCTTAATGGGCCTCAACCAAGCCCTGCTACCTCCACCTTGCTCCCTTTCAAAATGCATTGTAAATCTGAAGGACAGGCAGTTGTGATGCTCCCTTTCTTTAAATTTAGTGTAGGGCTAGGGCTGTAGCTCAGTGGAAATGTGAAAACTGCAGTTTGGAGCCTCAAGACTTTAGTAAAAGCCAGGCAGGTATCTTACCTGTAATCTTACCTGTTGGGAATGAGAGACAGGAGATGCCCAGAGCAGGCTGGCTAGCTAGAAAAGCTATATCCAATAAGAAATTGCCTCAATAAATAAAACTTAGAGAATAATTGATGTAGACATTGGACACCCATTATGAGCCTACACACACACACACACACACACACACACACACACACACACATTCACCCAAACACATAAAAGGACACAGACACACACATACAAAACAAAGCAAAAACAAAAAACTAAAAAAGCAGAAAACCTTAGTGTGTTACCAAAAGCATAAGAGGTGGAGATCCAAAGCTCATTATGAGTGAGGGGTTCATCCTTGATGATGTTTAGTTCTGCTCATTTCTAACTGGTTGCCTAACACAAAACTACAACCAAAAGTTTTAAAATTTCTTCTAATTTTCTCTTTTCCTTTCTTTTTTGCAGAACTGAGGATTGAACCCAGGTCTTCCCACATAATAAACAAATACTCTACCACTAAGCTGTATCTCCAACCTTTTTAAAGTTTTACTTTGAACCCAGGTTTTATTAAGTTGCCTGGTCTCACATTGAGCTTGTGATCCTCCTCCCACAGCGTTTGAAGTGTCTAAGATTGTGTTTGTGTACCACCCCACCTTGCTTCCAATTTTCTACTTTTCCTTTTTGTTTGTAATTTTTTGAGTGTTTGGTTGTATGTTTTTGTATTTGTTTTTGAGACAGGGTCTCCCTCTAGCCCCAGCTGGGCTGGAACTTGATATATAGGCCAGGCTGGCCTTCATTTCACAGAGATTCACCTACATCTGCCTTCCAAATGTTATTTTTAAATAAATAATTTATTGAGACTTTCATACATGCATATAAAGTATTTTGAACAAATGCATGCCCATTCCCTCCCCTTCAACTCCTCCCATATCTCCCCATCACTTTTTTCCTGATAATGTCACGTTGTCTTTCTTCTTCTTTGATTAATTTTTCTGAGGCTTTTGACTACTCTAACATTCCCCCCTCTGTAGAGGTAATCCTTAAATCTTTTAAGGATTAAATACAAACTCCCAAATACATTTGACATTTTTGACCTTTGTAGCAGAGTATGTTGCTAAGAGGCCCAAGGACATTTTGACTTTTAGCCACAAAACTGGCTGCTTTTCTTTGGGGTCATTTTACCCTAAGTGCCTAAACAATTCCTACCTTCTGTTCTTATCACGTCACCCTGTGAAGAGGTTACCCAAATTGCCCATTGGGAATAGGGGTGCAGACTACTCTGACTTCTTCCATGCTGAACAGGGACTCAGGGTGAGGCAATTGGAGTACCCCTTCAGTGGGTCTATCTAAAAGACTCTCCAATTGCATAACTCTAATCCCTAAGGGAAAAAGAAAATCCTTGAATCGTGAATAGGAGATGTGAAGAGAAGTAAAGGCAAGAGTAACTAGCATTACTAGTTCTAGACAGGGAACTACAAAAAAGTCAGAACAAGGAAATTTTCAAATATTCATGTGAGAGTCCATCGGAATTTCTTGACAAGGGCTTCCAAAAGCATCCCTCTGTTGGGTTCCTCCTCATTTTCTTTTGAGTTCCAAGACTGGACTCTAGAGTGATGGATTCAGGATTTGCTTTCAGGTATTTTGATAACAGTTGGAGTGGTTAGCCTCAGTGTCATTTCCCTCTCAAAGGCTTCTAGATAGGGGTCAAAAACAAATTTATCCATCATTGTAGAACAATAACTGTTTGTCTCCCTTAGCTACAGCTGGGCACTACAGTATTGGAGACCAAGATTTGAAGTCTTACATCTGAGCATCACTTTCTGGTTAGGAAAAAAAATCATCAATGAGAAATAATTGCCTAAATAACTTTTATATAGATTTAAGCTTAATGTCTGGGAAGTGTAATCCCTTGAACTCTTAAAGAAATATACTGATGACTTTACTCTTTGTTTATACTTTCCTTTTGGGTGTTTAAGACCATACAGTTGGCCTAAGTAGATCAATTTGTTTTTACACTTAAGGTCATTTGAGGATCTGTTCCTCAGGGGTCACATGGGCTTGGGAGGAACTCCTTGCTCCTTTCTTTTACAGTTACATCTGTGTGAAGATAAGTCAAAGGTCCTTCTCAACCATGCCTGGCTTCACTTAGAAGCATGAATGAGATATTTCTTCTGAGTTGATGCTCCTCTTTGTAGACTGGACAGTGGTTCAAGAACACATTGTGGGGTCTCCATAGCCTTCCTGAACAAGAGGACAGATGACTCACCGCAGTTACAGGACTTTTCAAGAGATGTTCCATAGTCCCCTGTAACTTAGTTGACCATGGAGGAAAAGGGGTGGAAACTGTCCTTTAAGTCCCTCTGACCACATTAGTATAGGCCTCAAACTATGGCTGTTAAACATCCAATAAGGTTAGTTCCACCAGTCTGGTACCTTTAATTATCATGCGCTATATAGATAAGGCTTGGTGAAAAAAACAAATATTCTCAGATAAACCTTGACTGGGTATATATTTTGCTCCTTAAACTAGTTGACTAAACTATGACCATAGAAATTTTAAGATTATGTGTGTATTATTTTTGTCTCATTCTTTATATGTCATAACAAACCTAAACAGACCTTCATCACTTGCTTAGGCTTTCTCATTTTTTTCTATTTTGGAAAATATCTCCATTCTCATATCTTTTTAACATCTTTTACTTTCTCATTTTCTTTTTTTATAATTCTAAGATATAATATCATTAACAAATAAATTTTCCATCTGTTGTGATGTTTCTTTTCTAGTGCCAAGCCAATGTTTGATTAAAGTTTTACTGGGGAACCAATGGATTTATTCAGTGTACTTGCTGAGATAACTGAGGGGTTGCTGAGGTGTATGTATGACCTGAGGGTATGCACAGTGGAAAGCCTTTACCCAGTGTGGGTCATGCCTTCTCTGCCAAGTGCTAGGTTTAAAGCTGTGTGCTACTACTCTCAGTTTAGTTTGCCTTTAAGATAGTAATACTTACCAGGGCATGGTGGCTCATGCTTTTAATCCAAGCACAGGCAGAAGCAGGTGGATCTCTGTGAGTTCAAGGCCAGCCTGGTGTACATAGCTCCAGGCCAGCCAAGACTACAGGGAGACCCTGTCTGAAAAAGACCAAAAAAAAAAAAGGATAGTAGTACTTAGGATACCATAATTCTACAAAATGTAAAATGTTTTATTGTGCCTTAAATTTTTTATTCTATACCTTATCTACTAAGATAATTCTCAAAGTAAAATGTGGAAAGAAGACAGATCTATAATTATTGATTTGGAATACAGTTACTAATAGCAAAACATTTTAAGGTTAACTCTAGTTCAGTAAATAGACCTTAAGTGGGTTTGAGGTGAAAGAACACTTATACCTTATGGCAGAGAACATTGTAATTAAAGGAAAACATTGAATTATGGTTGAAACTTTTGTACTTAGAAACTACTCTTGCTAAGAAGCACTGACATCCCTCAGCTTCCCCTTCCTTCAGCTATTACATTATCACTTTTCTTTTCCACTTACAAAGTTACTGTGTTTAACATGGATGCAAGGTTGTAAGACTTTTTTTTTTTAATTTTTATGTATGTGAGTGTTTTGCCTGCATGTAAGTGAACCACATTCATGCAATGCTTGTGGAGTTCAGAAGGTGTTGGAACCCCTGGAACTGAAGTTATGGGTGTTTGTTAGCTGTTGTGTGGGTGCTGGGAACTGAACAAGAGTAACAAATCTAAATGTAATTGGAATATGTTAGTTTGTGCAATTACTACAAATGCCAAAGAGCAAGCATAGGAACTGAATCTGGAAACAGCACTATATTCAGGCATTTGGTATTATCATCCCCAAATTTGCCTTCTTGGGCCATCTCCAGCTAGCATATTTTATAGATAATGTGAACAAAAGTTTTTGGAAAGAAGTTTCAGTTACACAGGATGATTGATAGTTCAGAATTTCAGTGATATGAAAAGGCTGGAATGCTGCAAGTTCCTTGACAAATTACCTTGGGCATCTTTAGCCCCCATAATAGCCATTTCTTGCCTATTTTTGTATGGGACCTAACATCTTTGTGACTGTTGTTAGGTTTGAACTTGGGACATGCATGCCCATCTGCAGCCCTACCTATCATCACCCTCACAGTTAATTCCTGAATCCTCGCTGCTACAGGGACAGCCATACACCCTACAGAGAGCCTGCTGTAAATCTATAACCCTCAACAGTCTCAACAGGTGCCTGGATTCCAGGAGAATGGCAGGTGCCCTAATTTTCACATCCCTATGGGAGTTTACAGATCTCAGGCTAACAGATTCCAAGAGATCACAGAGAATCTAGTGGCACATCCCCACCTCCGTTATGGATATTCCTTTACTGTGCTTTTCCTCCGTACCTCCCTCACACATTAACAGGATTCCTTCCTTCTTGCAATGTAAATCTCCTTTTTAACCTGAAATGGAATATCTAACTCCATTTTGCTCTAGCTGACTTTTTCTTTACTCAGTGTTTTTGCCCAGCCATGTCCACTGCAGCCAGCCAAGCAGAACTTCTCATGCAGGTAGTTTCAGGATGCACATTGTTTCTATAATATTGGGAAACTTACAAGTAGCCAGGTAGCAGGCCTGGTACCATATCCTCCCCTCCAAGATATATCTGCATCTCTGTGGAGCCCATTGTTTCTACAAATCTGAAAAACTTGATTTTTTCCTTAGTGAAACTTTGTTAACTGAAAACCTCTTTGTTAACTGACCTGCCCAGTGCTCTAGTGTAACTATCGTGATCTGATATAACTATGGTTATTAGCTTTGCCCCTTGGCATGATGCAATTTTGTTTTTAAGCTTTACTTCTCATGGGCAAGAGTACTTTGGGGCATTAAACCACTCTCTGACCACTGGCTATTAATAAAGGACTCTTAATCATCACTAAGTGGTGTTCCTCCATGGACCTTGCTGTTACAACTCTACACCATGTAGTAGTGACAGCCTTACTAAACCCTATGGACCATTCATCAACCACTTGCCATGGGACCTCCCCTTTCCTCTGAAACCTTTAAGAATATACTTCCCACTCTGTATAGCAGGCCTGAACTCTCCTCAGAGCCCCATAATTCAATCTATGGAGTAGGTGTCAGCACTCTCTTTAGAGCCCCTTCCATGGCCTATTTGTGGCATTAATAATGGTTACAATAAATTTCTTACCCCAAAGTTATATGGGAATATAAGGATGTCTTTGAGAGCAATGGAGCCTTTCTTAGCTCTGTTCTGCTTAGCTTGAGAGGCTAGGGGCCTGGAAACTCAACAGCAACCCAAGCCACCTCAAGCTAGAAGAGTCTGAGTTGCAAATTGAAAGAATGGAATTCATGGAATACAGAAGGTAAGTTTTAGAAAGAAGTATTTTATTATAGGGAGCTAGGTATGTGAAAGCAGGAAGGGTCTTTGGGATTGGGATACCACTGATCCTCCTTGCTTAGGATTTATAAGGATTTAATGGAGCTAAAAGTGGAGAGAGTGATGAGCTGGGTGGCCTAGTTCTCACCCCAGGTGTTCCAGTAGCAAAAAGGCCCCTTAGGAGAAATCTGGTCAAGAGGATAAGAAATCTTTAGTCTAGGTGAAACCCAACTTTCCAGTTTTGCTGGGCCAATCACCTGGCCACAAGACCACCCCAAGGAAAGCAGGTTCACCTTAAGTCATGCTACTGTTGTGGAGTGCTTCACCAGGGAAGACCAATCAGACTAAGTTTTGCCTAATGAAAGTCTTGCTGGCCAGCAGCTACATGTGTAGGAAATCCTGAGCCATCTTTAGGGTAAGCTTTTATACAGAGAAACCATAACCAGGGGCGAAAAGTTTAAGTTCCCAGGCTTACAGGTGAAGAACCTCTCTAACAATTTCTAGTCTATTAAGCAACTATTACTCTTCTGCAGAAGCAAGCCAAGCATAACCTACAGAAGCCATAAATCTGCAGTTAGCAGATGCACTCCTGGACACACTGACCTGTTTCCAAGACAACTGGGATCCTGCTGATGTGTGTTCCCATACCCTGGGCCAACTGCCTAATAATTTCAGTGACTAGAGTCAGCCTAAACTTAAACACGGTGTCGCTATGGTCAAGAAGGTCCTATATCACACTACAAAAATGAGAATACCTAGTGCATTGAGATGATAAGCATTTCCTGCCCAGAATCTTCACACCCTTAGTATTTATGGACTGGGAAACAGATTTGATGTCTCTGTAATTTTGCTTGCATAACCTCTTTTCTTCACATCATTTTTCTAACCCTGATTTCCCTAACACTTTAGGCTACCCCAACATTTTGGGTTTCTTACTTTTTCTCTAAGGCTTCCTTGTCCTCCCTGTAATGTGGTGACTAGTCCACCATTTGTATGAGTCCACTCTTACATTCTTTTGTAAGAGCTGGAAAGTTGGCTCAGCCAGGTGAGTTCAGTTCCCAGCACCCACATGAAGGCTAACAACCATCTGTAACTCCAGTTACAGGAGAATCTGACCCTCTCTTCTGACCTCCATGGGCATTGCACAACACAGGTACACTTACATACATGTAGGCAATACTCTCATATACACAAAATAAAAGTAAATAAACAAAATTTAAAAATTCTGTTTTGAATGAGATCAAGAATCATTGGTGTCCAGGTTCCTCCAGGTTCTTGTCCCATCCGTTGCATGGATTCCAGGAACAAGGTACTCCTTTAGGGATAGAGATAGGGAAAGAGAACCCCCTTTCTGGCATCCCCAGGCTCTAGCTATGACAGAAATAGAACCATCTTTGACCTAGTTATGGTTTCCATGGCCTCAGGCAAGGACAAGAGTACTGGAAAGTCTAAGAAAATTTCCAGTTCTTATCCAAGAAATAAGCTAGTCACTTTTCTTCAGGGGTCTACAAACCCAAAAGCTAAGAATGGCATCAGATAGTACCTGGGACCCATAACAGGGGTTTCCCTGTTTTGCTGTAAGCTGCTTATGTGATGTTTACAGCAATATATTTGAAAAGTTATTGATCTAGATTTCCTTGGTTCTATTATTATAAAAATATCATGAAACTGCTGTTGCATAAAACTGTCCTCCAACATGGACAGATGCCAACATCCTAAGTTTGGTTGCACTCATTTGCCTAGGATCATCACTTGCTATTATTCTCAGGAAAATAGGATGATCAGGAAGAGTCAGCCACACCTTTCAATTGCATAATGGGGAGGGGCTAAGGGTATATATACTGAGGAAGCCAAGGGGAGGTTCTCTTGCCATTTTGTGCAGCTGTGGGGAAGTTATGATCCATACCTGGATGAAAACTTTCCAGTGCTGCCTTAAGTGGGGAGCAACCACATTTCTATAAGTAAACCCTTACCCATTGCTCTGTAAGTAAGCCAAATAAATTCACTGGTTTCCCAGACTGCAGTTTGGCAAAAGAGGACCTCGATTTGTCATAGGCACCAAGCGAGGAGATGGCCTGACATCCTTTGAGCCTCCCAGAAGGAATTTTAGCTGCAATTGCTTTCAGATTGGAACACAGAATTTGGGGTGGCCTACATTTCTGTTTCCAGGCCATGGTTAATAATATTTGGCTGCAGAATAAGTTATCTCTTATCTCCTTTGAAGTGATCGCTGTATTTCTTACATGGACCAGAATAAGAGCAAAGGTAGTTAGTCATCCCAAAGTTTAGCCTTGTCCCTTTGGTCAGGTGCTCAGATTTTTGGTGCTTCTCTCCTTCATGTCCCCTTGGACTTCTCCCTCATTATCCCTCTGTGCATATTCCCAAGGTCATAGAGCCTCACATTCCTCCCAAGGTGAATAATCCATTGTTTGAAGTAGAATTGCAATCTAGAGTTGCCTTTAATGAGGATCTTAATGAGATGTATTAAGTTTCCTGTAAGCTAAAATCTAAAACATAAGTTTTAACTTAGGATAGAGTATAGGAATAAAGAATCAAAAATGGGCAGCAGACTTTAAGCGAATCAAAGGATGCGGGGAGGAAGCTTCCCATTTAGAAGGGCAAATGTTTAACATGAAGACTTGTTCTTTGTCTCTGGCCCTTTGCCAGTTTTTTGCAGGCTCTTGTTGGTGTAATGTTTCTTGTAGGAGTGAAGATATTCTAAAGAAAGATCATGTCTGTCATTTTGCCAAGCAGACTACTGAAACAAGAATCTGCAAGGAATTAGAATTCCTCCAGGAATAACATACTGATGGAAGGGAATGAATGAAGCCTTGGAGGAAGAAATTAATCCCAATAAGTAATGTCACACCACTTTGCATGATAGGTCAGTGACGGGCCAGACAACATCTTGACCAAGACTGTAATTATTTTCAAAACTTAGAAAATAACATCAGGTTTGTGGAAAGCAGTTAACAAAAGATTACCCTTAAAAATGAGACTTATTAGGAGACAGAGAAGCACGACCACAAAGGCCATGATTGTGACTAGGGTGGCAGGTGGAGCAAGAAAAAAAGAGAGAGTCTTCCTTTCTATTTCTGAGAGGAGAGATATTAGGAGAGATAGTTGCCATGTATAGCATGCTGGCAGTCCTGAATGAAAGAGCCTTCAAATCCTAAGAACAAAGGAGGTTTCTGACTTGTACAGGTTTTTATGCTATGGAAGAAGTTCCATACCACATGACTTAGCCTAACCTAGCATCATCCATGTCAAGGGGCACAGAGGCAGACATTAGGGTAGGACTGTAAACTTACCTTGCAGTTGAAAGGGGCAGAGGCATGTGAACTCTCCATGGGTAAGCATGGGCTCAGTCAGACCCACCCAAGAGGTGAAAATGTGGGGATAATTAAAAGACACACTTTAGCTTTGGGGTGGTGTGTTTGGTTCAAATTCAAACTATCTCCTTTGCTAAAAATGAAACTTTACTAACTTTTCCTTGCCATAGGACATGAACAGTGATTGTAATTGCCTGCTAAATCAATTGTTTGGTCCTGGCTAAATATTCCCAGATATGCTCAGCCCCAAAGACCTTTCTTTCCTAATGTTTCAGGTTTCCAGTTTGCTGGGGTTTGGATATGGTTTGAATATGTCTGTCATGGTGTTAGATGGGTTAGCAGGTTTGGGGGCCATTGAGAATGGACCACTCCCTCAGAACGGAACCCTCCCTCATGTTTTAGTTTTGAATTCCACTTCCCATTTGGTAACACTACAAAGGAAGCATCACGGTTGGTCCTCCTTAAGACTAAAATACCATACAGTAAGATGGAAATAGCAAGATTTTGTTAAGAGAAAGCTACTTCCTCCTGATCAGAAGAATAAAATTTGATTCACCTCTTGCCTTAGATGGAAACATGACATTCTGACCTGCCTTGAAGAGCAGAACTAATTATATACTATTGTCTCCTCCCTTAAGAGTTAATTCAGCTGGGTCTACCAATCAATCACTTATCAGGAGACCATCCCTCAGGAAAACTGATTCCCCTAATGTCATGCTAAGGAGATGGAATAATTATCCTCTTAATAAGATAATGTACTTATACACCCAGAAGCCCTTCCAATGCACTGCTAACAGAGCTCCACTGCTAAACCTGTCCAGTTTTCTGAGTTCTAATTCAAAAGGTACAACTTTCCATTTTTCTTTTACTTTACTTTTTTTTATTCATTATCTTTATTTTATGTGTATGCATGTATTGCCTGCATGTGGGTAAGTGCACCCATGTCGTGCAATGCCCGTGGTCAGAAGAGGCTGTCAGATCCTCTGGCACTAGAGTTACGGACAGTTGTTAGCTGCCATGTGGATGCTGGGATTCAAACCCGAGTCTTCACCAAGAACAGCCAGTCTTCTTAACCTCTGAGCCATCTCACCAGCCCCTGTAGCCACAGCTGGCCTGAAACTCTCTATGTAGACCAGGCTTGTCAGTATCTGACAAATATTTGCCTGCCTTTGCCTCATGAGTGCTGGGATTAAAGGCCAGTGCCACCAAGCCCAATTCCTTTTCCTTTTTTCTATAACATTTGTTTACTGCTTACCAAAAGCCTACTTTCCCTGACACTCTGGGCTTTCTCCTTGTACTCTGAATCTCCACCTTCCACTTCTGCCATACAGTTGCTTGCTGACTTCCATTGTGGAACATGCCACCTGTGGTGGATTGAATGAGAATGTCCCCAGTAGGCTCCCAGTGTTTAAATAATTGGTCCCAGTTGGCACTGTTTGCAGAGTTTTAGGAGATGTGACCTTGCTGGAGGAACCACGCCATGAGGGGTTGGCTTTGGGAGCTCACACCCTTACCCCATCCCAACTTGTCTCTCTCTGCTTCCTGCCTTGAAGATGTGAGCTTTCAGCTCTCTGCTCCAGCTGCCTCTGCTACCACACCTTCCTACCACAATGGACTCTAATCCCTCTGAAAATTTCTTCAGTAAATTGCCTTAGTAATGATGTTTTACTGTATCAAAAATGTAGTAATAATAACAGTAATGAATAAGAATAAGAAGAAGCACTACCACACCAAGTTTCTTGGAACCTAACTCAGAAGGCATAACTTTCTTTCTTCCTCTTCATCTCCCTCCAACTGCAACTGACAAGATTTACTTGCCCTCTTGTTTTTTCTTTCAAACTCTAGTAATAAATGGCCCTTGATCGTCTTTCTTTTTCTGAGTCCATTTTTAAAATTATTTTATTATTGAAACTAAGAATCCATGAAAAGGAAACTCAAATTCTCCAATAACAAGGTCCATATTTTACAGGCTTGACCCTCAGTGTGGCAGTGTTGAGGCCACAGACCTTTAAAAGGGGGACTCAGTAAAAATTAATTGGGTTTCTGGAGGCATGGCCTCAAAATTGACCTACTGAATTCTTATAGGACCTCAGTCAATTCCTGAGAGAGTAGGGTGTTATTAAAGAGTAAAACTGGGGGTCTGGAGAGATGGCTCAGTGGTTAAGAGCACTGACTGTTCTTTCAGAGGACCCAGGTTCTGTTCCCAGAAACCACATGGCAGCTATGAACTGTCCTTAACTCCAGTTCCAGGGGAATGACACCCTCTTCTGACCTCCACAGCATTGCATGACAGGGGTGCACTCACATACATGCAGGTGATACACTCATACACATAAAATAAAAATAATAAATATATAAAAAATAGAGTAAAACTGGTTTCACCTCACACTCTGGTTCCTTGTCCCAAACACAGTTCTGTACATGCCTTTATGAGGGGCCTAATCTTGTGCTTTTGGCCTTCAAAATTGTGAGCTAAATAATCATTTTTTCTTTATAAAGTATCCAGCCATAGATATTGTGTTGTCACAGTGGAAAACAGATGTAGAAAATGTACAAACCCTGGTCTTGATACCCTGCCCTTCTCTCTGCATTCAGAGAATAAAGGTACCTCCTCCTGGAAGCCAGCGTCTCTGTGATGAGAAGTCTCTAGAGCTTTCTGCAAGTCCAGCCTTCATCTTGTTGCTCTACAGGCAGGCTCTAATCCATCTCTTAGCACCCATAATTATCCAGAAACTTTTTATTATTGCCTTATTAACAAGTGATTTTTCTCTAATTTTTAATTTCTCTGAATGTAGATTCTAATTTTTTGAAAGAGCCCAAGATCAGTGCTTTTTCTTCCTCTGTGAACTTAGTACCAGTAGTGAGATCTGAAGGTCTTTTTTCTCAAAGATGAAATTAAGAAGCTAAAAGCATTTTGATATACAAAGAAGAGCCAATAAACACCAAATTTATTATTCTAGGTGGCAATTATGTCATATAGGCTTACAGATCAGCATTCTGTTGGTTTGACTTTATAAACCTTAGAAGCTACAGTAAGAGCAAATCCAAATCATAATTATCTTCCTTGAATAAAAGGAAAGAATTCATAACTGACTCTAAAAGGAAAGAATTCACAACTGACTCTAAAAACTAAGGGGAAAATGAGTGCTTATGATCTCTTTGACATTACATAAGCCAATTTCAAACCAGTGGAGCTTCAGCTAAAACAGACACAGAGAGAATATAATACCTTGACTGAGAGAAGACCTCATAACTGGGGCTTTTGAAGTATAGCATCCTGAGTAACAGAACATTGGGCTACTGTTTTTTGTTATGAATGATGAATCACTCAGCAGACACAGCATTCAATCATCCTCAATTCTTCTGCACAAACATCCATAAGCCTTGGTATAGATGTGGCATGACTGAACATTCTTTTCAAGTTCCAGCTATGCTAAAGGGAAAGCCATGCAATTGTTTAACAATTCTCCATGTTATTAAGTTTTTTTGCTACTGCTCTAGTTTGATTTCTATTGCTGTAATGACATACTCTGACCAAAAACAATTGAGGGGTGGTTAAGTTTTTGTTGTTGTTGTTGCTTTTGTTTTTGTTTTTGTTTTTTGTTTTTTTTTTTCCACTTACAATTTCACGTAGCGGCCCATTATTGAGGGAAATTAGAGTAAGGACTCAAGCAGAACTCAGAGGCTGGTTTACTTGCTGCTCCGTGCATCATTACCTCTGCCCAAACAATCCAAATTACCTCCAAAGAATAACAACAGTAACCTTAAGAATGCTGCTTGCTAGCTGGCCCACATATTAGCTTATACTCAGCTTTCTCTAAATACAACCTGCCCAGGGAATGGTGCCACCCACAGTAAAGTGGGCCTTTCTATATCAATTAACAATCAAGAGAATCCCCCACAGGCAGGCCCAGCCCAGAAACCATTCTGATCTGAAAGATTCTTCAATTGATGCTCCTTTTTCAGGTTACTCTGTACTGTATCAAGTTGACAGTTGAAGCAAACTAACACAGTCATTATGACAATATATCAGAGCAAAATCAGGTTAAAAGAGGAAAAGGCTGATTTAGTCTTAGGGTTTTAGAGGCTTTGATCCATGCTTACTTGACTCAATTATTTTTAGGTCTGTGGTAATGCAGTACGTCATGGAAGAAGCACATGGTTGAACAGTTGCTTGCCTCATGGTGGCCAGGAAACAAAGGAGAGAGAGATGACTCAATCAATATCACCTCCAAGATCACTCCCATTGCTTACTCACTCCATTTAAATTCTACTTTGCAAAGCTTCTCCATCTCCTAATAATGCTATCACCAGGGAACCATGTGCTTAATAGATAAGTTTTAGGGGACATTTAAGATTCAAAGTATATAAGTTCCCTATCTTGTGTTTGTCTAAAGAAGTTTTAGAAGCTGGATAATTTATGGAGCAGGAGTAATGGGACTCCATGTGATCTTTCACTTACTTGAAGTGGAATTTCCCACAACTAACTTCAGATTCCTGGTTTCCCTCCTAGCTCAATCTGCTACCCCTATTTCCCCTGATTTTAATTTTTAATCTAAGGCACTTTAGACTTGTTGAGGCATTACTATCTTCATTGGGTTTTTCAAGTGTCAAGTGAATTAAACATGAGAAAATAAATTTAAGATGCTGTTGAGCTGCCTCTTGCCCCATTATCACTGTGTGAATATCTTCTCCAGGATACTTATTTGGGAGCATTATAAATATTATTTATTTGTTTACTCCATTACTAACTCAGGATTATCTTTTCTTTTTCACCTTTCCTGCCTTCTAGAAAAACAGTGCCTATCAAATGAAGTTCATCTTGGAAAATATTAATATCAGAAGTCCACTTAGTGTAAATCCATGGACTACTTCAGAAATAGAAGTTATTAATAAGAATAAGAGAAAGAAATGGTGGGAACCTCAAAACCACCATTTTCTTTCCTGGCCAGAAATTCACAATATCCTTGGTTTTTCCAACAGTTCTGTTTTGGACAGAAGTTCTTTCCTGGCTAGGTGCCAGAAATACAAGAAATATTTTAATCAGGTGGTAACTGTTTGTTTTGTTTTTATCTCCATTATACTGTAACCCATTGAGCACAGATGCCAGAAAGCTATGCATGATCAGATACTTCATTGGTCCTTAAAATGGGTGCCAGGACCTTAATCTAGGAACTAAAATGGATAGGTCCATGAACACCTCATGAGAACCTATGAATGAGCCAACCCACCTCTCCTTATATCATCCCAAGCATTTGGAAGACCAATTCATGTCGTTGCTTTAGAAAAAAATAAGACTATTTAACTCCTAGATAGAACTTTTTCAGGATCAGTACCCCCTTATAGCCCCTTATCCAGCAATTTTTGTCTTTTTATCAACCCGCTCTTGGGACCCCCTCATATATGGAAACATTGCTTATTGTCTTTCTGTTCTTTAGGCTGTCTCTCTATAATAAAACTCCTTTTAAAACTCACCATTAATTGTCTGTGATATTCATCTTAGTGGAGGTATTGGTGACTGTAAACATCCATCATGTTGATCCCTGAGTTGAGCCCACCAGAGATAAGAAAATGTTCATAATGCTCAAGGACCCCTAATGTACCCCATTTAATCAACACTAACTAATAATGCTGGCTACTATCATTAACAAAGTGGTTTTGATGGTATGGTTAAATTAAGATGTCTGAGAGAATGAAATTATTGTGGTTTATTAAGGTATGCTCAACATATAGTTTAAGTGTCCTTATGAAAGAGAATCAGAGAAATATTTGAACACAACAGGGGATGTGGCAGAAGCAAATACTGACTGAAGATGTGGTGTTAATGATCTCAAAGGTGAAACTGAGAAAGAAGGAACTAACAAACTCAACTCCTGCAGTGCTAGACCATGAGAAAGGTGAGCAAATTCATTCTCCCCTACAGCTCCCAGAGCAATCACAAATGGACTGCTCACAATTACACTGTACCCCAAGGAAAATAATTTCAGGCATCTGTCCTAAAGCAAGATTAAAGAATGTTTCTGTAGTTTGCAGTGGCCTAGTGGCAGTAATTTGTTACAGCAGCAGAACTGAAACACTGAGGGCAGCCAATGAATGTGACTCAGAAATTACTAATGTGAGCAAAAGTTCTCAGAAAAATCTACATTGTTTTCTCAAGTTCCTACAAGCCTGATTAGCTGAGTAGGACTTCAATTAGGCATTGGACCTGTAACAGTCAAATGCGTGCCGTAACTGCCTACTTAAAGTTTCCATCAATGTATTTGAAAAGTGTTTTGATTTATGAATTTTCTTTGTTCTGTTACTATAAAAACTTCATGAAACTGTTACCATGTTGAAACATAGAATTTGGGATAAGCTGAATCTGTATGCCTGGGCCATTATTGCTCATATTTGGTTCTAGAATAAAATAGCTCTTATCCCCTTTGAGGTGAAAGTTGTTTTGTGTCAACACTAACTAGTGCAGTGGTGAAAGATCAACCTCTCCTTTGTAGTACAATTTTTCCCCCTGAGCATATCGTGATCACGCAATTGCCATTTTGGAGTACAGATTACCCTGGACTGATAGCCATGGCACATAATTGAATAGAAAAAAAAAAAGCAAGATTTGTGGTAATAGTAATGGACCTACAATATCTTCTTATAGATGGAGGGAGGGGAAGGTCTCAAGACCCTGACCTGAAACTCTACCTTCCTGTTCCCCTCCAGCTTCAAGTGATCCTGGGAGATACTAGAGTATGTAAGAAGTAAAAAAACTGACTGGAAGTGGGACTTTATGATCCAATTTCCCTGAGTCATCATCCATGATGGGTAGCACTTTGCAATGGTACAGCTATACTTCTCATCCACTTTCTAAAAATAAACGCAGTAAGTTCATTGATTCACCATCTTAGATGGAATTGTTACTTTAGTTTATCTGGAATAAATAGATGGTTTTATTACTTCTTCCAAGAAAAGTCTGATGCAAAATGGCAACTTTTCCCATCTCTGTTTCTGACTTAGCATGCTGTGACTAACAGATAAAAACCATTTGGAATGTATTAATGTTAAGGTTCAGATAGCCCCACCCCCTCACCAACAAGATCCCAAGGACTTCTCATGCTCCTGAGGAAAGGGAACCAAGCTGATAAGCACCTTGGTCTTTGAAGTCAAGAGAAGCAGACTTTTCTCCACTGTTTGGTCAACACAGAAGGCTTCCCCTTTGATCTCTAAGGAGGACAGGTTTTAACAGTCCTGCTCTCCCACTCCCCCCAACCAACTTTAAATAAAATACATCTTCCCACCTTCTGCAGGGAGCAGAAGCCTCCCTTTTTAAAAGACCCCAGCTCAAGACCCCGGGAGACATTTTCCCTGCCCTGAAGGGAGTCTGTCCCATGTGTTCCTTTGTTAATAAACCCTATTTTGATGGAGTTTTATCTGTGTCCTGGTGCCTCCTCCTCCATTTGCTCATTCTCCGCCAACTTTTTACCTATCAATTAACATAGCAGACCACCAACCAAAAGGTTGATTATCATCAGATATCACCTGAGGCCTATAGGTAAGATATCTCTTTTGCTGTAACTGATTATTCAATGGAAGTACCAATGTATTGATAAAGTGTCTTGATTTATGACTTTTCTTTGTTCTGTTACTATAATAACTTTATGAAACTGTGCTTCCACATTGTGTCATGTGATTTGGATAACCTGAATCTCTTATCCCCTTTGAAGTGTGAGTTGTGCTTTATGGTTTATTTTTTGGGTTCTTAGTCTCCTTGATAAAGGATTTTTAAAACGGACTCAAAAGGAAGCTCAAGGATAATTTTCTTAGAGTTTATGAGAAAACAACAGGGCAGGCAAGCTGTAAATTTCAGCAGGTGCTGGGAGGAGAGATGGGGAAAAGACAGAAAATCACACTTTGCAAGCTAAGATAAATCTTGTGTTTAGTCGTGGAGATAAGCAGCCATATTGTGGAAGGGGAAGGGGAGCCTCAGGAAAAGAATGAAAAAGTCCAGTGTCAGGGAAAGCATACTCAGTAAAGAATACAGGCTTGATGGTGATGATGATGTCAGGAGGGAAGCTCAGTAAGCAATGTGATGGGGGGGGCTTCTAGGAAGCATAAGTACATTATTTCATTAAAAAGATAATGATTTCTTCCCTTTTGAGATCAGGCTATGCCCTACTCTTAGTTGTATATTGCATTAAAAAGTGATTTTTCAATGTAGTCATTGCTCTGTAAGACTCCATTTTTTTAAAATAAAATTTTCACTATTTTTATATGTATGAATGCTTTGCCTGTGTGTATGTAAGTGTACCCATATTCTCCAGAGGCCAGAGAGAGTGTTGGATCCCATGGAACTAAAGTTACAGATGATTGTGAGCCACCATTGGGTGCTAGCAATTGAAACTGGTTCCTCTGTAAGAGCATCCAGTACTCTAAATCACTGAGCCATCTCTCTAGGCTCCTGAAAGACTCCACCTGCTCACCAGTCTGGCCCTAGACCTGCCATTCCTGCTCTGAACTCAGTTCTAACTTTACATTTCTGCAAGTGACTACATCTTAACTCTCAGTCCTGACTCTTGGAGCCTGATTTTTACAGTAACAAGCTTCTTCCCTGTGGCTAGTTGTGCTTTATTATTTTAACAACGTAGAACTGAACTCGATTTGCATTTCTATTAGCCCATTTCTAAAGCTTTTTGAACTCTGCAGTAGCCTCTTTAATGTCTACTCATTCTGTAAGCCACATATGGGTAGATATATAGATATAATACTGTGTGCTGTGTGATATGTGTTATGAGAGTTAATATTTGCAATAGAAATTGAGATAAAAGAAACTGCATTGGTCTCGGTCAGATTACCGAGGTAGGTCAGAATATTTGGCAAAATGCTGCCATTTGGTGTTAAGGTTCAGATAGCCCTGCCCCCTCACCAACAGGATCCCAAGGACTTCTCATGCTCCTGAAAAAAGGGAACCTAGCTGATAAGTCAAGAGAAGCAGACTTTTCTCCACTGTTTGGCCAACACAGAAGGCTTCCCCTTTGATTTCTAAAGAAGACAGGTTTTAACATTCCCGCTCTCCCCCTCTCCCCCAACTTTAAAAAAAAAAATACATCTTCCCGCCTTTTGCAGGAGGCAGAAGCCTCCCTTTTAAAAGACCCCAGCTCAAGACCCGGGCAGACATTTTCCCTGCCTGGAATCTGTGCTGGTGCCTCATCATCCATTAGCTCGTTCTCCGCCAACTTTTTACCTATCAGATGGTGCCAAAACCCGATTCTTACTTCAAGGGACCCGTCTGGACTTCTCCAATGCCACTAACTCAGCTCTCAGGCACACTTCTTTTCTCTCTCCTCCTCTCCCCAGCCCTCTGCTTTGCTTTCATCTCTTTCAGGCTCTCCTCACTGGGAACACTCTGCCTTGCCTACTTCTTTTGATCTCCTTTCCCATTGATTTTCACCATTCCCGGATAGCACTCTGGTCTCCATGATGGGCCTGCTTCATCCCTCCAAAAGCCGCTCACCACCAGCACCCCCCTGCCCCGCGCCTTTGCCATGGGCCTGCAAGCTCTGCTGTCTTCCATCCTTTGTCCTGTCTTTATCCTCTTCCACTGCCTTTCTTCCTCACTTTACTTAGGATGATTTCTGATCCAACACATACAAATGCTCTGTACCCTTCTCCTCTCTCTCCCCCTCCGATACTAAAGCTTTCTGCTCCCTGTTGTGTGCCTGCCTGCCAGTCCACCTTCTGTCTGACCTTCCATGCATGCTTTCAACCTGCATGACCCCAAGGGTTTTTGTTTTTTCCTTCCTGCTATTCACCCCATCCAGGCAGCTGCCAAGAGCCAAGATTGCCAGCTTGCCTGCCCTGGGAATTTTTTTTTAACATTCTAATGAAATAAAGTTTCCAGCTGGGCCCATTCTTAAATTCTCTTATAAATTTGGCTAAAAACCCTTTAGGGGACCCTCTCTCCCCATT
>NW_008328003.1:789016-789551 GCF_000622305.1 Nannospalax galili
CTCTCCCCATTTTGCCCCAACTGGCCTAGACCTGCTGAACAACTTTGCAAAACATTTAAAGAATTTCAGGCAGCTTACCCCATTGACAAAGAAAAAATGTTTTAAAAGCCTTTTTTTTCTCCTAAACTTTTTCTCAGGCAAAGGGGCTCAAACTTTGATCTTAGGCCCTCTTGGGCATCAAGCAACTGGTACTCAGGCACCTACTTTTCTAACTAGACCTAACCATTTTAAATTTCACTACACATAAAAGGTCACAGGCACTGCTCAGGCGAGCCACATGCTTTCAGACCAACAAACACTGATTTATATGCCCTTTTCCTTCTGCTGCCCTCATGAGTTTCCTTTCCAGCATAGCTTCTGTCTACAAACTAAGAGCTCCTGAGAACTTGGCTTTACATTCACAGCTACAATGGTTGGTGAAAAACATGGATTTCTTTAATTTGCTTTTCTATTTGGGTCACATATACATATATATCTGAGGGTACTTTCTTCTTTAATATCAAGCCTAATCTACTGGTACCAGGGGTGCCTAGGA
>NW_008328003.1:789728-793277 GCF_000622305.1 Nannospalax galili
CTGCAGGACCTGCACCTTTTCTCCTTTTAGCCTTTTCTCCCCGCAAGCTACTACCAGCACGTTTTTTCCAATCCAGACTGACAGCCCTCTTTAAAGGAATTCACCATGTGAGTTAATAGTCTTGCCTTAGTTTAAAAGTAAAATATGAATAAACAACTCAAAACTTTTAGACTAATGAAAAACAAATGCCTTTTTTAAATTAATTATATTGGTAAATTGTCACGTGCTGTTTGAGCTCACTGAGATGCTGACTCTGGAGATGGGTTTGGCCTTCCCACTTCAGACTCAAGCCTATTATCTCAAGATGTGTTCTCCAAGACTTTTCCATGTTCAGGCTGGCCCCCTGACCCTGTGACAAGGAGAAGAACAACAACAAAACAGCCTAAGAGTAAAGGCACTATGCATTTGAGAACCACTAAGATGTAAATTGATTTCAACAGAGGGTATTACTGTCTATAATGAAACTAACTAATGGGATTATTTTCAGTAGTATTTACATTTTATTCTTAACCCAATCTGTTAATGTTTCCTTTGGTCTTTCCTGCCTCCTACAAGGTTTTATTAGCTTCCTTCAGTTATTTAGCTCTTAAAAAGGAAAAAGATGCTACCTCAAATCTATATGGAAACTTTAGGCCACTAATTACCTATACAAAATGACATCTAAACTGGTTGGGTAAAACCCTATTTGTTAAATACCAATTCTGTTTTTAGTTTACTTTCATGGTATTTTAAGATGTATTCATTTTGTTTCTCTACTTCAAAGGTGTTTTATTTTAAAAATGATAGACCAACCACATTCTCAACAAAGACTATATAACTAAATATGTATATACAGCCAACATAAATTTATGCTTCTTAAAATTAATTTACTTGGTATCATACTAATTTTTAAGTAAAATCTCATACAAACTAAAAATGTTAAATTAACAACAAATTTTTTTTCAGGCCAAAATATTCTCTCTTTAATCTACAACATGGTTCCTGGTACTAAAATATATGAATTAATTTTAAGTACCTCTCTCGCTATCTCTCTCTCTCTCTCTCTCTCTCTCTCTCTTTCTCTCCACCACCCTTCTGTGGCTCATCTTCCCTCAGCCTTTACTAAACCTCAGGATCAACTTGTTCCACAAGCTTCCCTCCCTTCTGGCTCACTGCCGTTTTTTTCTGCTTTTCTCCCAGCCCATTCCTTGTACTTTGTCTCCATCTACTGGCTGGTCACACCACGCTCTCTTTGCAGGGTTTTCTGCTAGTCTCACTTGCCTCAAAAAAACCCCTTTCCTTTCTCTGGATATAGGACACTATTTCCAGAGATAGGAACACGCACTACTTCCTGTCCAGGATGGGATCTCGCCTTTCCTCTCCCTGATGATCTAATTGCGGGATGCCACTTTCTGGGACTTGGAAATAACTCTAAAATGATAACTAGAACCCAAGCAACAAAAAAAGATGCTTTGTTTGGATGCCTGGTTCTCCTCGCTCTCATATTGCATGACCAATGCCAAACCCCTTTTCCTCCTATTCCCACCCCGTCTCTCTCTTCCTCATCAGCTGTGCTTTCCTGCCCAGACTCATGATCCTGCTTTTACTCCCTATGGAGAGAGGATTTTCTTTGTCTCTCATCTGCTCGGTTCTGTCTCTACCTCCTACCCACTTGCTGAGTTCTTTCTCTATCTCCTCTTCACTCTGCACTTAATCTGCCACTATGAGAAACACCCACTCAAAATCTCAGGGTCTCACACCTCTTGCTTGTCTTCTTAAATCCTTAAAACAACTAGGACTTTCAGATAAAATCAGGCCAAAACGCCTGAAGTTCCTGTGCACCACTGCCTGGCCTCAGTACAAGTTACATAATAACTCTGTTTGACCAGACACTGGAACCTTAAACTTCAATATTTTGAGAGATTTAAAAAATTTCTGCCATTGTAAAGGCAAATGGTCTAAATTACCATACAGCCAAGCTTCCTTTGATCTCCATGCTAATCCTGCTGTCTGGGTCCCATGTTCTTCCCATCAGGTTCTTCTCCCTAAGACAGTTTCATGGGATCCCAACTCACCAGGGCCCCCCCCTGCCCCCTCACTCCTCCACCTCAGCTTTTGATCCTATCATAGCTGATAAACTGCCTCCAATTAGGAGATTAGGACCCATCCCCAACCTCCTCCTGCTCCCCAGCCTGAGGCACAGCCAAGTCCTCCCCTTGCTCTCCCCTTGCTATACTCTCCCTACCTCCCATTCCAGGGCCCAACCCAGCTCTCCTCCTTTCTCCACTCGAACTCCCTCTCCATACCATGACCTTTCCCCTCTCCAGCACTGCTCTAAGTCCATCACCCACTCTCCTTCCCCTAACTGTCCTTTACTTAAGGATATCCAAAACCTTAAACACCTCCTTGCCAAATATTCCCTAGTCTCCCCTATTCTGGCTTCTAGCTCAAATAACCCATTTATCCCTCCTGTATCTAAATTCTACTTTGATTCCAGACCCCTGCCTCCAATACCCCTGCCCCTCCATCCCCTCATGGACAGGACACCCCTCCCATCTCTTCCCCTCAGTTATAAAGTCTGAATAGGATTATAGCCTAGTTTTCCTTAATTGATTATACTGGAGTTTGTAAACATCAATTTGATAATGTTTAACTATGTACCAATTGCTTTTTTCCACCGAAAGCAAGGTTTTGGTAGACCACTCTCTAAACTACATAAGGTAAAAGATTTACTTAAAAACTTATAAAACATAATATGTACACGGGTAATAGTAACTTATTACATTATCTTATGTATATAATTTAGATTCCATGTTCTTTTAATAAGATGACGCTACACACTACTTCTGAGTCAAATAACTACCATCTTCATGACTTCAGCTGTGTCCACTAACAAAAAATCATCACAATTGGACTTGTTGACCTGACTATCATATTCTTTAATTGAAGGAGGAGGGGTGAACAGGGTCTTTGGACCCTCACCTGAGTATCCAGCTGCTCTTCCCAGCCAACTGTATGTAATTTGAACCTAATTACATGGTCTCCTGGACTTGGAAAAGACTGAAGTATATTATCTAGAAAAGGCTAGAAAGGCTTGCTCCATGCTGGGTTAAGGCTTTCTAATGTAAATACTCATATACCTCAGCAAACCCTCAGTCATCTCTGTTAGTAAGCCCAGTAAATTCACTGGTTCCCCAGAAAAACTTTAATGTAATCAAACATTGGTTTGATACTACAGCCTAATAAAAGGGGAAAAACACTGCTTAGTGATCCCCAGGAAAAGAAGTCTCACAACAGATAAAAAATTTGTTTGCTAATGTTATTGTCTCATGGTTATTAAAAAAGGAAAATGGAAAAGTGGAGGATGTTGGAAGGATATGAAAATGGAGATATTTTTAAAGAAGGATTTATGTATGAAAATTATGATGGCTGGATATTTCCAGAATTGACAGAGAAATGAGAAAGCTGGGCAGGTGATGAAGGTCTGTGTAGGGTTGTTACAGTATAACAAGGATGAGACAAGGATAATGTGTAGACAATTTTAAAATTTCTAAGGCTGCAGCTTAGTCA
>NW_008328003.1:793310-794648 GCF_000622305.1 Nannospalax galili
GATGTTGCCCAAGCTCTATATACATAGCACATGGTAATTAAAAGTACCAGACTGGTGTAACTAACCTTGTTGGATGTTTAATAGCCAGACTCCAAGGCATATATTAATCTGATCAGAGGGACTTAAAGGGACAAATTTTTGTTCCTAGCCCTCCAAGGTCATACAAGTTCCAGGGGCTATGGCACATCTCTCAAAATGTGCTATAACATTGGTGAGTCACCTGTCCTCTTGTTCAGGGAGGCCATGAATACCCCAGAAGATGGACTTAAACCAGTGTCCAGCCTGCAAAGAGGAGGGTTAACACAGAGGAAATATTTCCTCCATGCTTCCAAGCGAAGCCCTGGTCAAGCAAGACCTTTTGACTTATCTTCACATAGATGGAACTGGTAAAGAAAAGCCTGAGGATCCAGGGGCTCCCCACAAGCCCATGTGGCCCCCCAGGACCAAATCCTCATACAACCTTAAGAGTAAAAATAAATTTGTTTATTTGGGCCAACAGGATGGTCTTAAACACCCAAAAGGAAAGTATAACCAAAATTAAAGTCATCAGTATGTTTTAAGGGTTCAAGGGATTACATAACCCAGACATGTTCTTATGTTATTTAGACAATTATCTCTCATTGATGATTTTGTTCCTAATAAGATGTTGTTCAGATACTTCAAATCTTGGTCTACAATACTGTAGTGCCCACTTACAGCTAAGAGAGGCAACCCACTATTGTTCTAGCCTAAAAAATAAAATGATGGCTAAATTTGTTTCTCTCCCTATCTAGAAGCCTTTGAGAGGTAACTGATACTGATTCTAGCCACTCCAACAGCTATCAAAATACCCGAAAACAAAACTTGAGTCTATCACTCTCAAGTTCAGCCCTGGCAGAAGAAAAAGAAAAATGAGCTATTACCTTGGTGCTAACCATTGCTCCTTGACTCTTCAGATATTTTCAGGACCAAATCCAAAAACTAACTCTTACTAATTTTAATCAGTTGTTACTTTCATTCCCTCCACATGTACACTAGTGCCTGTCAACCATCGAGGAACCTGTTGAGATACATGAAGAGGGAACCCCCACTGTCTGACCAACCCCTAATCCAGCCCCCCCACGTCGACCCTGTCCAGCAGAAAGTAGCAAGATGACAACAGCGCCCCCTATCCTATAACACAAAAGGCTGGAATGTTAAGGTACAGATAGCCCTGCCCCCTCACCAACAGGATCCCAAGGACTTCTCATGCTACTGAGAAAAGGGAACCTAGCTCATAAGCACCTTGGTCTTTGAAGTCAAGAGAAGCAGACTTTTCTCCACTGTTTGGCCAACACAGCAGGCTTCCCCTTTGATCTC
>NW_008328003.1:794962-817359 GCF_000622305.1 Nannospalax galili
GATCCATGGCACAGTATGAATTCATTGTTATTCAATAAATTCTGACATTGTAGAAAGACACAAACATATTCATCTATGTTTTCAGCATAATGCAATCACAACACTTCCCTCAATTTACCGTATATTTAGGTAAATCAATTTTTCTGGGGAATTAACTCCTGGCCAGGTGATTGACAAGCCAAGGTGTATTAACTCTTAAGGGAGGAGACAGTAGTATGCAATATTCTAATCTTTGGAGCAGATCTGAATGTCAAGTCTCCACTCAGGACCAGAAATAGACTACAGTCTTCTGACTAGAGGAAGTAGTTTACTCTTAATAGGACTCAACAAATCTCCCAACATTTTATATGGTAATCTAAATCTTTTAAAAACATTTTTTTAAATTTTATGTGTATGAGTGCATTACCTGCATGCTGTCATGCAATACCTGCGGAGGTCAGAAGAGGGTGTTAGATCCCCTGGAACTGGAGTTGTTAGCTACCATGTGGGTCCTGGGAATTGAACCTGGGTCCTCTGCAAGAGCAGCCAGTATTCTTAACCATTGAGCAATCTTTCCAGCCCCATCATTCTAAATCTTAAATCAGAAATTGTGGTACTTCTCTTTCTAGGTTAAGAGGGAAATAAATCAGAATTAGAGTCCAAAGTGTACCGTGAGTGACTCCCTCCACAAAGAAACTGTTTATGCATGCCTCTTCAGTTCTTTAAATTTTCCAAGAAGTTGGAACTCTGATCAGACACAGAGACCCCCAGTAGCCAGCCTACCTTGTTGGCAGAGATATCAGAATCAGCAATATTAATATATGTGTATTTTATGTAAAAATTCTGGATGCAGAATTAGGAGACCTAACTCTATGAACCAATGCCCTTTAATGAGGCATACAACTTCCTTGGATCTGTACAGGCTTGACCCTACCTCAAAACTCCATTGAAGAGCCACAGGAGTCATATGCTTGATGCTATTCTATATCTAGGCCTGTGAGCTCACATGTTGGCAAATTATAGACAATCGTCTGCTCACAGACACATCTGATTTGGTATTCACAGTGTTTTTGCTTTGAAATGAATTAAAATACACAGTTTCTATCACTGTCTAACTTTCCCCTGGATTCAGGGAGTAACAACCATCTACAGTCCTCTCTGGGTTTTTGAAAATGAAAATAGTCACTTTAAGCCTATGTTTCAAATGAGAATCAGTTTCATTTGGGAGAAAACTATTTGAGCACTTCCTAAAAGAATTTTTGATGCTATCTGTTTTATCATCAATAAAACTCAGTTCAGCTCAACTCAACTATGTTTATCTGTAATGCCCGCTAAGCCTCAGATGTCGATGGCTAGGATGTGGTCAACTAGAAGTACATTGCACTGAACTTACAGTTTTCAGGGAGGCTGTAAACCATACCAATTTATGCTCAGTTACTGATCTATATTTGAAATCCTGATGTAACAGCTTATTTACCTCAAAGTGGTGGGGGTCACTCCTTGGATCAATGTGGGGCATTCAGATGACAGCCACAGCCATTATGGTAGATAGCCTTTAACATGACCCTTCTGAATGTGCACTCCCTAGTATACCCCTTTTTTATTCTGTTTGTGGGCTTTTGAGAGCAGTGGAGACTTTTAAAGCTATGGTGAGCTTAACAAGAGGGAGTTATGGTGCTAGAAAATCAACAACCACCAAAGCCAGCCCACCATGAGCCAATGTCTTTCTGATTCATTGTTGTGTGCCAACAAAATCAGAATACGCAGACAAAGAATGATCACAGCAAATATAGATTTATGAAGGAAAAGTGAGAAGGACACCCTGAGAATGGGAAGGGTTTCAAGAGGGACAACACTATGTTATTCTTCCCAGTGGTCTTTTATGAAGCTTATTATAGCTATGCATTTGATGGAGAGTAAATAAATCTTTTTTGAGATTGGCCATTACTTTAGCCAAACCAATGAGGAGCCTACATACCCTTTGCACACCTTTTTAGCCCAACATGAGAAGTGATCAGGAGTTGCTCATCCAATAAGGAGGATGGTGACATGTTGTGGTTACCCTTGCCTACTTCCTCAACTCATTTAACTTGTTGCCTAGGTTATTGATGGAGTCCCTTCCTTTTCTTGTTCCTTTCTAAAAGATTGATTATTTTATTTTACTCTCTCTCTCTCTCTCTCTCTCTCTCTCTGTGTGTGTATGTGTGTGTATATGTGTGTGTCTGTGTGTGTATATGTCTGTGTATGTTTGTGTATATGTGTGTGAGAGAGAGAGAGAGAGAGAATGATCCCTTGGAAGCCAAAGAAGATGTTGGATACCCTAGAGCTGGACTTACAGGAAGGGCTGTGTGACATGGGTGCTGGGATATGGGTGTGACATGTGTGCAAGAACAGTAAGTTCTCTTAATTTCTGAGCCATCTTTCCCCTCCCCAACCCAGCCCAACTTTCTTTTCTTGAGTTACATGATTAGCTTATAATTTATCATGGGCGATTGTTCTGACTTTCTATGGGAGGCTAACTCTTTTTCCAGGAAGCTAATTCCTTCTCTTGAAATACACAATGGATTTAGAAAATATTACTAACAAATTGTATCTAACAGAGATATGGTGTCACCTTACAGATTTAGTTTAAGAGAGCTTAAAGGCCTCTCTTGCTTGCTTTCTCATTTCGATTTCTCAGACTGGAGGAACACAGCTGTTACATTGTAATCACTGTTATGTACAAGTCCATGTGAGGGACTGATGAGTTATTGTCCTAAAAAGTGCCACAAGACTTAGCTTTGAAGTGAGACTTTCTTATTTGGGCCTTGAGACGACTACAAGCCTGGCTAACAATTTTCAGGCTATTAGAGTTCTTGAGCCAATGAACCTTCCTCAGATATGATAATGATCTGCCTTCGCATCCACAGAAACTATAAGATCATGGTTTTTAAAAATTTGAACTGCTAGCCAGGCATGGTACACGCCTTTAATCCCAAGACTCGGGAGGCAGAGGCAGGCAGATCTCTGTGAGTTCAAGGACAGCCTGGTCTACAGAGTGAGTTCCAGGACAGCTGGGGCTATGGGGAGACCCTGTCTCTAAAAGACCAAAAAAAATTTTAACTGCTGTTTATGAGTAATTTTTCATGCAGATGACCATGTGCAATACCTGCTCACTGTACAGTCACAGAGCACATATTGAAAATACAGAAAAATGTCATGAAACTGGACTGTGGTCATATTGTTTTTCCTGTTGCTGTCCAGTACCTTGACAAAAGCAACAGGAGAGAGAATGGGTTTATTTTGGAGGGGAGGGAGAGAGGGAGGGAGGAAGATGCTGGTGCTCAACTTCCTTTCTCCTTTTTATGCAACCAAGGACACAAATCCTTGGAACGCTGCTACCCACATTTAGGGTCTCTGACCTCAACTAATCTAGAGATTCTCTTACACACATTCTCAGAGGTTTGATTCCAAGGTGATTATTTTTGTTAGAGTATGAGTGCTTTGCCTGGATGCATGTAACTTCACCTGTGTTGTACAATGCCTGTGGAAGCCTGGAGAGAGTGTCAGATCCCCTGTATCTGGAGTTGTGGACAGCTGTCAGCCACCATATGGGTTTTGAGAACTGAACCCATTTCCTCTACAAGATCAGTCAGTACTCTCAACTCCTGAGCCATCTCTCCAATCCCGCAAGGTGATTCTAAGACCAATTAATCTGACAGGATTAACTATTACAGGGACAGAAATAATGGAGTCTCCTCTCTCAGTCTTAGAGGAGTCAGAGACTAGAAGATCTGTTGGAAATTCCATGCTCACTAAACTCAAGCTTCTGCACAGGTGGCAAGCAGGTATCTTTATTTCCCTCGCTGTCAATTACTCAGATCTTATAAACTATGACTAGAGCACATTCAGTTCTCTCATAGCACAAAGGTAGAGTGGAAACAACCTGAATAATGAGTTTTTGCCAGCCATGGGAGAATATGACTGTAGTCTTAGAACTCTGTGAGAGAGATGCAGAAAAGTTGCTAGTGTAAGGCCAATCTAGGCTATACATGGAGACCCTGTCTCATACAAATACAACATTTGAAGAACTGCTTAACCTTGACTAAGTTTTACATCATTTTTATAAACTGTTGCAGACTATTTGAAATAGATATTTTATATAGTGATTCTAGTTTCTTTGTGAAAAAAAAAACTCTCATTTACTTTATTTGCCTAATATTACATTTACTTTTCTGTACATTCAATGATTAGGTAAATTTTGAGCTATAATTTTTTTGTAGTTTTCTATACAACTTCAATTCTGAATACAAAAATTTGATATTGTAACATTGTCAAATATGCAATGCAATATACAGATATAATCAGATTTCCCCACTAAGCTAAGTTTGCTATACCACTTCCTTAGAAATTCAAGCTTCATTTATCTTAACTATTTCTGCTTATCAAGAAAAGTTTTAGAGGCCTACATATTTCTAAGCTTGTTCTGTTTTACCTTTTGTTTTATTTTGCATTTGACACAGTCTCATGTAGCATAGGCTGACCTCAAACTTACTATAACTGTAGTAAATTACTATAGATGGAGATGACCTTAAAAGTTTGATCTTTTTGCCTCACTTCCCAAGAGCTGGGATTGCAGACTTCAGCCACGACACTCAGCTTATATTTTTCTAAGTTTGAGGGCAAATTTTTCCTATTTCATTGGAAACTTGCTTTAGACTTCTGATCAGAGTCACTTATTCCCATTTTTGCAATGTCGTGGTAAGTTTGAAATGCTTTTTATACTTGGTATGTCAGTGTGTCCTTCATTGCTCCTATTTTTAAACATTATTCATTATTTTCAACTTTTTTTAAAAAATGGGCTTTAATTTGGTTAAGAACTGACAGAGAAATATAGGTCAGTCTGACTACAAACCTGATGCTTTTAATCATTACATAATATTAATTCTAACTCCCAGTTCTTGTTTCTCAGCACTGAACAAAAAGTAAAGCAGGTGGAACACACCAACTTTAGGATAATGCATATTCTAAAGTGTTCATGGATATCTTTGTCAAAGAAACACATTTGTGTGTATGTGTGTGTGTTAGAGAGAGAGAGACAGAGACAGAGACACAGAGACAGAGAGACACAGAGACACAGAGAGAGAGAGACAGAGAGAGACTGAGAGAGAGGCATATGTTTGTCACCCATGGAATATGTGTGAATTTCAGAGGACATATGTAAGGTGTCATTCCTTGCCTTTCCACCTTGAGACAAGTCTCTGCTGCTGTAGTTATCCAAGTAGCTGACTCAAGAACTTCTGGTTATTTCCATGTCTCTGCCTCCCACTCCCCATAGGGAAGCCCTGAGATGTCAGGTGCTTGTGCTGCTGCCTGACTTTTACATGAGTTCTGGGTATCTGAACTTGGGCTGTCAGGTTTGTGTAGCAATCACTTTTACTCAATGAACCATCTTCCCAGCCACAGAAATGCATTCTTTATATAACAAAATTTTGCTTTGATTTATTTAGTTTTATTTAATTTGTATGTTATGCTTGCATGTATGTAAGTGTGCCTACATCATGCAGTGTTTGCGAGGGACAGAAGAAGACATAGGATTCCCTATAACTCAAGTTATAGATTGTTGTTAGTCAACATGTGGGTGCTGGGATTTGAACCTGTGTCTTCTACATGAGCAGCCAGTACTCTTAACTGCTAAGCCATCTCTCCATCCTCAGAAACACATTCTTAATTAGGAATGATTCTTAAAGCCAGATTCTAGGAATGTGACTGATCAACTTTGCCTCATAAATTTAAATGCTTGGTCAGATGATTTGCCAAGTTCTGAATGTGCCCGGTACATTCACTCAACACATCCATAAATAGAAATTAAGGAGACAGAACTCCTACAATTGGCCTGGTCAGATGTGGAGAGTTAATCTGTATTCAGAGTGGGAATCTTACTGAAGTTAATGAGAAATCAGCTCTGACTATATCTGAGAACACACAGTTTTATGTGTTTATGGAAATTCTACTAATTAGTATAAGCAAACAAGAAATGGATGTCCAGTGAAAAGACTACCTTTTGTTTTCTCTCAGTACTTAATGGTTCTTTTGATTTTTTTTGTTTTTTTTTTTTTGTTTGGTTTTTTTTTTTGGTCTTTTTGAGTGTCTACCAATTGGCTAGTTCCTCCAAGGGGTGGGGCCTGCTGCGGACAGTGGACTACTGAGGGGCTGCTGGGAGCCACCTTGAAATGGAAGCCATGAGCCGCAGGTAGCACTTTGCTTGGGGAACCAGCAGCAGCAGCAAAAGCCAGGCATACTCAAGGACAGAATGGCCTGTCAGAATGGACCTGGGGCAAGACCGCTGGCCCGTGAGGCATGAGCAAATGCTCGAGGTGACTATAGGCATGGTGTGGGAATGGTCTGATACAGTGGGTGCTGAGCTGTGCTACTGGAAGAACCACCGGAGGCAAGTGGCACAGAGCTAGGCATGGGGTGCCCATTTATTTGTAAGTCACTCTCCTCTCCCCCTCATGACAATAATAAACACACATAAAGACATGTTGTATGGTTTGCCGGATAAAGCAAGAGACCCTGTGAGAACTTGGGCAACAAAATTGGCATAGTCAGGCTGGATAAAGGAACCACAGCCTTGGGGATGTGGGTTTCAGAAAGTAGTGCTGTTCCTACTACCCCTGTGGCAGGTCAGCTGGTCTCTGAGTCCCAAATCCAGGAGAGAATCCAATCAAAACCCATATGTTTAATATGGTTAGGGACAGTCACATGGGTTATACAATGGATTATAAAATCTGTAACTAAAAAGAGGCCAGCCACACAGAAGCATGGGCCACAGCTATTTTGTAAATGTGGGGATATGTTGTGGGTATGTGAAGATTTGTTAAAGGTTATTCAGAGGCTTGGAAAACTTTTATCCCCAAACAGAGCACCTAGAGAGGGAGTGCAGCCACTTTGCATAATAAAAGATGTGCCCCAGGCAGGCAAGCTGAAAAGGCTAGGGAAGTCCTGGAAGACCCTGTTGCAAAGCTGGAGAGAGAAAAGGCAGGACACTGACTTGTGTAAGGTCCAAGGACTCAGAGGAAAAGACAGATAATAGTAAAAAGGAAAAAACAAGCTAACTGTGCTGTAGCCAGGAAATATTCCATGCTAGAACAGTTAAAACTAGGAAAAACTTAAAAACAAGCAAGCCGAGAGCCCTGGCCACATGGCTTGTGAAAGTATGGGACATGGGATCAAGTGACATCAGCCTAAGTCCTTCAGAAGTTTCACAGCTGAGTTATATAATCACCCATCTGTCCTTACAATATAGGCTGTTCACCCTTGGCCAGTTCACGAGGGGAATAGTCTTTAATGGAAGGCTGGTTGAAGGCATTAAAGGTACATGGTCATCACCAAGGGAGACTAACATGAATAGCTGGGGCTGGAGGACTATAAAGGAGGGACAGGTATTACAGAAAAGCAATATATAATGTCCAGTTCACTGGGCCAGATTAGACTGTGTTCACCTGAGATATAAAGGAGAGCTTAATTCAACTGGGACCTTGAGAATGGTATGGGGCTTTAATGGTTTTACTAAGTCCTTAGATAGGACAGGATCTGTGTAAAGTGAGAGAGGCTTTGGGAAACCTAAATGATTCTGACCAGCATGTAAAACATGTCTGTAAAATAACAGAACACCCTATAAGAGATATAAAAAAGACCAGATGGAAGAAATGGTCAACTTGGGTTACTCGAAGACAAATGTGGCAGGATTTGTGTAAAGCCCAAATCCCTAGAGAAAAAATTGATAGAAAACCAAATGAGTACTAAGATGTTTCTGGAAGGTGTTAAAACCAGAACAGTTTACAAAGGACATTCAAAGAATAAAAAACTGTAAAAGGGGTGGTTAAGAATCCCCAAGGAGGAATAAGATTCATTTCTCTTCTGATAAGACTATACTGGGGTGGAAGCAGGTTTTCCCACCAAGTTCTCCACCAGAAACCTGGTATGGTCAATGGAAAGATGACAGATGTGGCTACAGTCAGGAGGCAGACCCAGAGCCTGCCTGACTCAGGGAACCAACAAGTGCAGCAGGGACAGGAGAAGTCCTCTACCTCCTTAGCCCAGTGCAGGATCAGGCAACTGGAGCCAACACCCTTAAGTATATCAATAATAAAGAATACAAAAAGACTCTATGTAAACTCCCTGAAGTGCAAAATGACTCCAAAGGGATAACTAAAAATGGTAAAGAGCTAACCAAATTAAAGTCTCATACCCATGCTATGGTACCTAACAAGGATCTATGGAGAAAACAATACGAATGGACAAAACCTTTCCATGCTTTGTGAGACCTTCTCTATGATTGATTTAATATATGTTAACCTTCCTTTGAGTGTTTTACAGATGTGAAACCCATTTGAAAGATACATGAAGAAGCAAAGGCCAGCTATAGCTGTAAGATTCTTGGGAGTTTTATGGTTGGGTAAGATAAAGACAGAGACTCCCAACCTATACAACTGTTTAGAAAATCTACAGTACCAGGGGTGGGTTGCCCCCCCTCTGAGCTGTTGGTCAGAGAGAGATCCTAGATGTCCTCCAGTTCACTAAAGCTATTGCCATTAATGCCAGTTGTACACTAGAAAGTTCGGTAAGGCCATGTCGCTGAAGACACTGCATGTTGTGAGCATGGGAGAAGAAGAGATGGAACCGAGACTAAGCCAAAAACTCTGTGCCACTGGATGGATGACATTCATGTTGCCAGAAAATGCTATGCAGATGGCTGGGGAAGAAAGGATCCCCTATAATTCTACTCAATGATGGGCCCTGCATGCTGCACACTACGGACATGCCAAGCAATACCTGCAAGTGCAATAATGGCTTGACCAACATATGTACAACTGACAAATTTCTGATTGGATAACATCTACTCCTAGGGGTGGAACACACATCTGGTGCTGTACACCAGGCCAACTCCTTGTGTTGAGAAAGGCTACAGGCCCTAGTGGAGAAGCCATCATAAGTACATTGTTTAATGAATATAGTACACCTACTGGGATATCTTTTAGGCATTTGCATTTACATTCATTTTTATTTAAATGTGTCTACTTTCTTCCATCTGTCTTCATAGTAGAAGAAATCACTGAGATAGATCAGTGGCCAGGGCCTAAAGATGACTAATGGTGAGGCCCAAGAAGCCACTATCTTGCCATGATACAAGAGAGATCGCCCAGCATCTGTCACCCCCTCCAAGGCTCAGAGACCTTAGTGGAAGATGGATGGGAAGATTATAAGAGTGTAGGAAAGGGGTGGAGTGTCTCCTAACTGCCTAATTCCTCCAAGGGGCAGGGCTTACCTCAAAGTGTGGACTACTGAGGGGCTGCTGGGAGCTATCTTTGAATGGAATCTGCGAACCACGGTAGCGTGTGTTATGGGGAAGGGGCAGCCATGCAGCAGCTGAAGGACAGAATGGCCTGACACTTATGGACCTGGGGTGAGATCCCTGGCCCCTGAGGCATGAGAGAATGCTAGTGGTGACTATGGGTGTGGCACAGTCTGATATGGTTGGCTCTGAGCCATGCCACCAGAGGCATGGGGCTAGGCACTGGGTACTCATTCTTTTGTAAGTTACTCTCCTCTTCCCCCCCACAATAATAATAAACACCTAAAGATATGTTATGTGGTTTTCTTGATAGTGCAGGAGATCCAGAGAGAGCTCAGGCGACACAGAATGAGGGTGTCAAAGCAAAAGCATAACTCCCTCCTCAAAGGGAATAAGATAAGTTTATTCTGGAGCCAAATATGAATGACCATGGCCCAAGAACACAGATTCAGGTTACCCCAAATTCCATGCTCCAGCGTGATTAACAGTTGCCTTACATTTTCATTTCTTTTTTTTAACTTTTACAAAAACTTTATTGAGAATTTTGCATGCATATAAGGTGTTTTGATCAAATCCATGTCCACTCCTGCCCCTCCAACATTTGCCCTCTGAAGAGGCAACACTAAAATCTTTTAAGGGTTAGATACAAGCTCCCAAATACTTTTGGCATTTTTGGCCTTTGGAATGGAGTATGTTGTTAACAGGACCAAGGACATTTTGACTTTTAGCCAAGAAACTTGCTACATTTCTTTAGGGTCTTTTTACCCTAACTGCCTAGCCAATTCCCATTCTTATCATGCCATCCTCTGAAGGGATTACCCAAATTGCCAATAGGGAATAAAGATGCAGACCACTCTGGCTTCTTCCATGCTGAACAGGGACGCTGGGTGAGGCAATTGGAATACCCCTTCAGTGGGTCTATCTAAAAGACTCCCAAATTGCATAACGGTTGTCTCTAAGGGGAAAAGGAAGTCCTTGAATCATGAATAGGAGATGTGAAAGAGAAGTAAAGGTAAGATCTAGCATTACAAGTTCTAGACAGGGAACTAGAAAAAAGTCAGAACAGGGCAACTTTCCAATGTTCATACAAGAGTCCATTGGAGTTTCTTGACAACGGCTTCCAAAAGCATCCCTCTATTGGGTTCCTCCTCAATTTTCTTTTCTCTTCCAAGGCTGGACTCTAGACTGATTGATTCAGGATTTGCTTTCAGGTATTTTGATAGCTGTTGGAGTGGTTAGAATCAGTGTCAGTTCCTTCTCAAAGGCTTCTAGAAAGGGCAAGAAAACAAATTTATCCACCAATTTAGAACAATAGCCGGTTGTCTCCTTTAGCTACAGCTGGGCTCTACAGTATTGGAGGCCAAGATTTGAAGTCTTACATCTGAGCAGCACTTTCCGGTTAGGAACAAAATCATCAATGAGAAATAATTGTCTAAATAAATTTTATATAGACTTAAGCCTAATGTCTGGGACATGTAATCCCTTGAACTCTTGAAGAAATATACTGGTGACTTTACTCTTTGGTTATACTTTCCTTTTAGGTGTTTAAGACCATACAGTTGGTCCAAATAAATCAATTTATTTTTACACTTAAGGTCATTTGAGGATCTGTTCCTCAGGGGTCACATGGGAGAAACCCAAAATGTTTAGCAGGATAGATCATAGAGGTGACAGATGAGAAATTCACCAATGTTTCAAGATGAATCTCATCAGGAGGCCCAGATACTTCAGGACTGACTGAGACATAGCTCTCACCTGTCATCATTGCTTGAGGAGTTCTAAGCCATAGAGAATGCTACTTAAGCCAAACCACCATTCCTGGCTTTAAATGCTGAAGGCAAAATGTTTAGCAGGATAGATCATAGAGGTGACAGATGAGAAATTCACCAATGTTTCAAGATGAATCTCATCAGGAGGCCCAGATACTTCAGGACTGACTGAGACATAGCTCTCACCTGTCATCATTGCTTGAGGAGTTCTAAGCCATAGAGAATGCTACTTAAGCCAAACCACCATTCCTGGCTTTAAATGCTGAAGGGAATTTTAAGAATAGCTAGTACAATAAAGACAATTTTAATGTAGAATTAGACAGGAGAGTTAAGGACAAACATGCTCAAAAGAAGAGAAAATGAAATATATTCAACCTTCCTGGAAGAAAACTAGTCTTTCTTAATGCAGGCCATAATCTATTTGCATATAGAGCTTTGTGCCAGGGGATAAAGAACAGAGGGTAAGGTCAGAGAAAGATAAAATTAGTCTTAGAATTTATCTTTAGCTCTGATACAATTTCTAAAAAAAAAAAAAATTCATTTTAATATCTTCCTTTATTTACATGTTATTTTTCTTAGAGATCTTATTTTTGTAAATTTTATAATTTTGTTTTTTTAATAATCTCACATTTTAATTAAACCAGACTGCCCAGATGATGGTTTCAAATGTTATTGCCTAAGACTTTTAGTTAAGCATGCCAAAAATAAGTCCCAATTTTGGAGCATTAAATTCCCACTGAGGAGCCAAGTTATCTTTGGTTAGGCCTGCCCATTTTTCCAAATACTTGCAACTTGAAAGCTCAAAATTATCATACATAAAGCCAGATATAATGTCCTCCTTTTTGGAAAACTTGTTTTCCATTTTATTAACTAAATTGGAGCATTTCTATGCTATCTTGGGAGTATGTGGTTAGGATCTTGTTTATGTGCTGCTTTTTGGGATGTACTTTCTCAGCTTTCACACTGAGCCCATCTTCCTCCACTGGGTCTCGGGGCTTCTTGCATGCTACCAGAAATGTAAGGGTGCTCAAAACACTGGGTGATCAACCCTTATGTTTCTTCCTGGGCAAGCTAATAAAGTTCCTTCTGACCCAGGAATGGGGTATGTTTATAGGTTCCCTTATGAGACCATTACTCATCCTGGGGAGTTCCCCCTGACACCTCCACTCTTACAGAGTGGAAGGAACAGTGCCTCTTGTCCTTGGTGCCTTTATGATCAGGCACTCATAATATTCTTAAGCTAATGGTGTCAAGGTTACAAAAAGCCAAGAGAAGTCACAGAAAAAAACAAAAATGTAAATTTAGGTATTGGAGGAAATGTCTGGAGACAAATGCCAACTAAACAAAAACATCAAAAACCAAGAGAACCACCACAGAAAACAAACAAAACCCAAAATGCCTTCAAAGGTCTAGAATTGACCAATATTAAACCAAATAATCAGAAACAAATTGCTTCTGAAGCAAACAAAAATGGATACTTTAAAGCAAATACTTTAAAAGCACACAAGCAAACAAACAAATATCTAAACAAATAGGTACCTTAAAATTGGCAGACTACCTTACGTTAGATTTTTACACCTTTTTTTAAAAAAAATTCCATTTATTATTTTTATTTTATGTGTATGACTGTATTTCCTGCATGCACCTGTGTAGTGCAATGTTGCAGAGGTAAGAAGAGGGCTTCAGATTAAACTGAAACTGGAATTAAGGGTGGCTTATAGCCACAACGTGAGTGTTGAGAATAGAACCCAAGTCCTCTGCAAGAGCAGTCAGTGCTCTTAACTGCTGATCCATCTCTCCAGCCCCAGATTTTTACATTTTCTTATATTTTTAGTAAAAGGATTATACTAATCAACCCCCAAATCAGTCAGAATACAAAATATCTATTTTTCTCAAAACATTTCTCCATATCTTCCTTGAATTAGATATGGAAGAAGTATTCAAAGAAAAATAAAGGGAAGACAAAAAATTACTGGTAGCAAATTTTAACAAAGGGTCAGAAACAAAAAAAAAATCAATCTGAAGGTCAAAGCCAAAATACTTTCAAAGCAAACAAACAAAATAGATACCTAAAACAAACTCTTTGAAAGCAAACCAAAAAGAATAAAGGGATCTAATAAATAGGATCCTTAAACAACCAACTCAGAATAAACAAATGGACCATCTATCAAACCTAGGGAGGTCAGAGAGACCAAGAAAGAACTCACCACAGTACATCTGAGGAGACCCCATCAGATTGCTGGACTCAATGGATCCATGCTGGTACCTGCTCCATCCACATGACTCCTCTGATGAAAAGCAGGTAATTCTTGGGGCACCACATTGTTGGACACCATAAACTGTCGAAACAAAATTATAACTCTCACCTCAAAGGGGAAAAAAGATAGTTTATTCTGGAGCAAAATATGGGTGACCATGGCCCATGAATACAGATTCAGATTACCCAAATTCCATGTTCCAGTGTGGCAACAATTGCCTTACATTTTCATAGTAACAGAATAGAGAAAAGTCATAAATCAAGACACTTCAAATACATTGGCAGATACATTCAGTAGGTGGGTCACAGCAAAGCAAAGCATCAGATGCTATCTGATGACATTCTTAGTCTCTTGATTGGTGACACTGGGTGGTCTGCTGGGATGATACATTCTAAAAGGTTTTTATCTGTTAGTCACAGGCTATTAGATCAGAAACAGAGGTGGGTAAGGAGCAGCTGTTTTGGGGGCTAAAGATGGCCAAGAAAAATGGTAAATAGACTCTGGACCTACAACATTTCAAACTCTCCACAGTGTCCAAAGTGATAATCAGTTGGTCAGCCTTGAAGGAAGTTCAGTCCAAGGTGCAGAAGTTCTTTTGCAGGAGAACTTTTCTTTCACAAGGGGATGATACAATTGCAGAACAATACAGGGACAATGTAGGAATGAACTGATGTCTCAACTCAAGGCACTCTAGGCAGGGTGAGCCTTTTTACTCTATTCAGATTCATCTGATAGGAGGAGGCTCATCCTTGAGAAAGTGTTTTACTCACACTCCTTCCAGATGCTAATCTCTTCTAGAAATCTAAAAATCTCATCTCCTTTCAAATGCTAATCTCATCACAAACGTATTCACAATGACATTTGACCAAATGTCTAGGCATCCCACAGCCCAGGGTAGTCAGTTCATACAAGTAAACATCATAGATCTAATGCTTGTCAGCTTGATGCAGACATAACTCCTTCAATGAAACTCAATATCCAAGTATCATTATTTTCAAAATATAGTAAAGGATAAAAGGAACTGAGAACCGAAAGACAAAAGAAAGAGCAGAGGGAATGGTATTTAAAGGGAAAACATGATGAACATCAGGAATAATGTACTACTGTTTTGCTGAAGACAAGGTAAATTTCTTGAAGGCCATTTTTTCTCACAGAAGAAACACCATTGGGTCTGTGTCGGGAGCTGGAGGAACAACATTCATTACCAAAAAATATAATATAGCTCTACAAACAGTTGACTTAAGCAGGACATTCTGCTTGCACAAGTAACCTTGGGAAAGAATTTATGGCAAGGTTATCTTTCTCTTCCTCTTGCAAACAGTTCTCGGAAAAATGAGTCATGCAGTAATCTCTTGGAACATCTGGTGGTCAGTCACGTTGCTGAATTGCTCAGTCCCCCTCCCATACCCATAAGAATGCTGTAACCTTTGACCAACTTCTTCAACCCCTTCTGAATACAAACTGTGCTCAGTCCCCCTCCCATACCCATAAGAATGCTGTAACCTTTGACCAACTTCTTCAACCCCTTCTGAATACAAACTGTGTATAAAAAAAGGCTTGCAGTACAATAAAGCAACCCTTGACAAGTGGACTTGCTTGGGCTCCGTCTCTTCTTTCTCGCCCATTTTTCCTTTCAGGGAGTGGTCCCCCTCGAGCTTTACCTGTACAGGGTCCCCGCAGGCGGGGGCAGGTCTGGAGAGAAGGTTGATAAAGTACAAGCCCTTGCTGCCAAATCTGATGACCTGAATACAATCCCTGGGATCCACATGATAGTTGAGGAGAATGACTCCTGGAATCCTGTAATTGTAGAAAACATGTTTTACAGTAGTTGTTTTCCTTGATGGGTTTCACCAGGTACAGACCCCACACCCTCCCTGAGCAAACAGCCCCGAAAATAGTCTCAAACAGCAGAAAAATATTCTTTTTCTGAATTCTATCCCTTTATAAACTACCCTGCCCCCCTGCAGCCATTAGGCTGCTGGATCTTCCTCACCAGCCCTGCCAAACCCAAACTCTCACTTTGCCAGAGTCCTCTTTGTTTCTGTTTCAAAGCAATCCCAACCCCTGTCATCTTTTTATCTAACACTGAGGACAGAACAATCCTTCCCCCTTTGGCTGATCAGATCTCCTTGTCACAGCTTGCCTAGTAGGTAAGGAGTAATCATGGATTCTAAATGCATGCAGAAATCAAGAAGTATTGAATGAGGAGAAGGTCAGATTAAAGCCTTTTTAGATACTGTATCGGATTGCAATCCCCTGTTCCTGAAAGAAGGAACCACTAGTTGAGAACTAAGGAAAAAAGTAAGAAAAAAATGTACAGAGCTGCTGTCATAATGTAGGAAAGCCCACTGGTCGGTTGCCTTCCTCTGATCATGCTGAAGGAGAGTTGCTTCCCCCTTCAGGTTCCCTTCCTCCTGTTCCTCCATCTGTAGAATCTCTATACCTCCTCTTCTTCAGTTCCCCCATGACTCCTTGTTCTCCCAGGGCTCAATTTATTTCACCTCCACCTCCCTCTGTGCCTCTTGTGTGGGACACTCTAGAGGGTCCCTGCAACTCCTACTGAATGGAACAGGCTAGCAGAGCTAGGGCTCCCGAGGGCGGTGCAGCCGCCTGTGCTGTCTCCTGTGGCAGACACAGCTGCCTGCACACTCTCTGGCCATGTTAGCTGCTGCTGCCTCTTCTGCCCTGGCCAACAGGGCCACTGCTGCTGCATCCTCGCAGCCCCCTACAAGCTTTTGTTCTACTTTTACAAAAATCCTCAGCCTTTGATAACACAGAGTTAAAAGCTATAAAAACTTAGGTGAGCCATTCTAAACCGCCTTCAAAAGGCAGAAAAACAGGTTTGGCTGAAAACAAAGGCTCTGTTTACTTCTGTCTCCCCCCACTGGGACTTCTTTGTTAGCTCTGTGGTCCATCTGGAGATTCTCCCTCCAAAGTTCTACCCTGAGGAATGGCTTAATGGTTAAGGGCATAGTCTGCCCTGCCCCTCCAAAGGACCCAGGTTTTCTTCCTTACACCTGAACTTTAATGTTTTTTCCTGTCCCTTCCAATTCTATTCCTCTCTGTTAGTTCCATTTCATTCAGCCGGTTGTTGCCTCTATAACAAATTGTTTTAAGTTTTTCCTCTCACTACAAATTCATTTCCAGTTTTTTTTGTTTTCTGAGAAACCTCCTTTCTCCAAGTTTTAGCTTATTAAATTCGCCTAAGATGCTACAATTCAATGTAAACACAAGTTTTGTTAATTAATTACCTTATTTTTTATGTGTAATGCAGATTCCATGATCTTTAGTAAAATCATGCTACATGGCACTCTCTTCTAAAGCCAAACCATTGCCTTCTTCATAACTCCAGCTATGCCTGCTCTCAGAAAATCTTGCAAAATTTTTCATAATCAAACTTATTAAGTAATGCATTTTAGGTGCACCTAGCTTTCATGTAATTGTGTCATATACATCTGATGTTTTTATGTTGTTTAAAATTATGTCATATGTTTCTCTCTGTTTTCATGTGTTGAGAACTCATGTAATAATGTCATATGTGTCTATAACTGTCCTCATATATCATTTGTGTCAAGACAATTTTAAGATGTGACCACAAGATTTATTTTTGCCATGCCTAATTAAAATATAAATTTACATTTAAAGACCTTTTAAACTTGGGCACTCTAATCATTTTTAAATCTATTAAACAATGTCTCTAGGTCTCTGGTTATGTAAAAATCTAATTTCCTAAGTACCTTTTTGGTTCTGGTTTATTTTCAAAAGATTTTAAGATGTCCATTTTGTTGTACGTGGTCTACATAAACTTATATTCCTTAAAAGTGATCTACTTGGTATCATAGTAACTTAAAAGTAAAGCCACATACAAACTAAAGTTATTAAATTAACCTAAAAATATTTTTCCAGGTCAAAATGTTCTCTCTTTAATCCTTATCTTAATTCTTGTTCCGTGTTGTGGTTATTATTGCTTAAAGATATGCTAACTTTAAGTAATAATATTTCTATTCCAGGAAAAATATTTACCAAGCTTATGTTGTACTGATATATTTATGATGACTGTTCATCTATCTGCAGGACTAATTATTAAGTATTTGATGGATTCTCACAACAAATAATGAGTTTGTTTATAAATCCTTTATCTCAGGACATCAATAAAACACAAAGAGTTAAAAAGTTGGTAAACGAGTTAATTAAAGGTCTAAAGTTTATAAAACTACAGGGTTATTATTTTTATAGTAATTACTATTAGAGCAAAAGTTTTTCAATCTAGTTCTCTGACTTGAAATACACACCCAGGCACAGTCTTGGAATAAATAAATGCAAACAAATATTGAAGTTACATACAACTAAAAAGAATGTCCTTTTATGTTTCTCTATATTATACAAATATTACCTTAATGCTTTCCTTTACCCATAACAAAATAATTTGACTCAAGAAAAATTAGGTTTTGCCTCCTGGAACCAGATGGGACAGGTCAAAAGAAATGTTTCATTTGGTGAGCTTGGTCTGGATCTGAAACAGTTTGTTTACCGTCTACAGGTATGTGATATGACTCACCTCACCTTCAGGCTCGAGACCAAAGCCAAATTTAAAAATGCTCTAAATGTCCAAAATGGGCTAGAGATTGCCATTCTAATCTTAACAAAAAGGACAAACTTTTAAACAAGAGTTGAGGCAGCCCTCAGCCCCACTACCAAGAGGGCCAACAACTTCTGTGGGAGTAAACCCCCCTCCCTGGATGTTGTGGACTCATTCTATAACTTCTGATATTAAACCTACAATGGCCCTAGTAGTAAAGGGAATTGCTATAAGGGGCGTACTAGATACAGGGGCTGATCTATCAATTATTAGACCTAAGGACTGGCCATTACACTGGCTCACAAAAAAGTCCCGTCCCCCCAAGGGATAGGAGGAACTGCTTCCTTGCTCCAGTCTTTTCATCCCCTACTGTGGAAAGACCCAGATGAAGTCCATGGAACTTTTCAACCATTTATCACCACAGGCATTAGCAGCAGCCTCTTGTGGAGAGATGTGTTAGGACAATTACAAGTGTCTCTCTTCTCAGCTCCGACCAATAATTCTGACTATAATTCTAAACAGCCTTATGCTGTTAATAATCCTTTTATGCACCACCCCCAATTCTAAGGGCCATTGCTCTGCCATTTGAAGTGAACTATATTAGCAACTTAACCTAAGTTACTCCATCTTGCTCAGAATAGCTATTTTAATAGTAACCTCTTTTCACTTATGGGAAATATTTAAAAAGAGACAACAGCCTTGAGTTCTAAGAAATAGCTCAATCACAAACCAGTGGAATGTGCTAATCTCAGACATTCTACATCTGGCTAACTGTTTTCGCTTCTGTAACTCACTTGATATTTTAGGTCACCTTGACACAAAGTATAAGACCACCCTGTTATTGTATTACCACCAGGTAACTTCTGATTTCAGCTTTCTTAATATACTTGTTATGGCTAGGAAGTTGACTAATTTTAAAATTACAAAGTTGATTGCCAAGTTATATGACTCTATCACTTGTCTGTATAATGACTGGTTGTTGATTAATAGATTCAAAGTTCTGCTATGTAGTACAAACCTGATTGTCTCACAAGTGCCGTGTTTGAATAATATTTCTATAATCCTATAAAAACTCTGACCCAACAATGATCAGGGCTGTGTCTACTCATGAGATAGACAGCCCAGCCCATCAAAATAATAAACATTTACCTTGCTACTTTTCTTAAAGTGTTGCTGGTGATTTTTTTTTTTTTTTTTTTTTGGTGAACTCCAACCTATATAATAGAATCCATAAAACCCCAATGGATAATTGATGACCCTATATATGTAGATCAATGGCCTATTTCTAGTAATAAATTGCCTCATATACAGGGTATTATACAAGAACAATTAGACAAAGGACATTTAGAGCCCTCTAACAGTCCCCGGAACACTCCTATATTTGTAATGCAAAAAAAAAGGGCTCATGGGAAATGGAGATTTTACAAGATTTGAGAAAAGTTAATGCCACTATGAAAAAGATGGGATTGCTGCAGCCTGATCTTCCCTCTCCTGCAGCTGTACCTGCAGGACATGCTATTATGATAATTGATATAAAGGATTGTTTCTTCTCTGTTCCTTTACATCCTGAGGATAGGGAACATTTTGCTTTTACTATCCCTGTTAACAATCACTCTGTTCACACTCAGAGGTATCAATGGAAAGCCCTACCACAGGGAGTGAAAAATGGTCCTACTATATAAACTGAGTTTAGAAAACTTAAGCATGTTCACTGTACAATAGATACTTATCCTTGGCTTTAAATTTCATGGCCCATACAGGAGAGACAGCTAAGGATGTAATTAAACACCTTATGCAAACATTTTCAATTTTAGGAATACCTCATCAAATAAAAACAGATAATGGCCTTCTTATACCAGTAAAACCTTTAAACAATTTTGCCAAACCTGGGGTATTTCACATACCACTGGCATTTCTTACAACCCCACAGGTCAAACAATAATAGAGAGACAACACAAACATCTCAAAGATCAAATAAATAAAATAACAATGGGGGAATCACCTATACCTGGAATAACTACAAAATCCTCATTTTTTATTACACAGGTCTGTACTAAATTTAAATTGTTTTATGCTAAATGATCAAGAAATTTCTCCAATGGCCAAGCACTGGCAGGGACTAACTCTCCCACAGCCCTTGCTACAGGTGCTTTGGACAGACCCTGAGTCAGGACTCTGGAGTAAAACTCTAGGTCCTCTACTAACAATGGGCCAAGGTTATGCTTGTGTCTTTCCAGAAAATGAATCCTTCCCCCAGTGGGTACCACTCAGATACATCAGACCAATCAATCAAGCTTCACACAATGAAGATGGCCATGCTGACCCTGAGGAAGCAGAAAAGGAGACACCAGAAGAAGAAGCCACAGCCTTCTGTGACCTGGGGAATTAATAAGAAGCTGATGAACTGCACCCAAGACTTGGGACAATGCCAAGGCCAAGATATAGCTAAACCTAAAATTCTTCTTGTCTGTATTCTAATTGTGCTGACTGTAAATAACATAAAGGCTGAGACATGTGTCATCAATACTAATGTTAAGGGTATGCCTATTATAAGTTCAGGTTTAGTGCTCAAATGTACTATCATAAGGTTGTATATTGCCACCTGGGAAAAAGATGGACAAATAATATACAGCAAAATACATGGGGAATTTTCAAATTGGAAAGATGCTACTAATCAGAACTTAAAAAATCAGTATGATTTCAGTATTTTTAAAGAGGCACTAACCCTAAAAGACATTGGAAATTATAGCTGTGTGAAAAAGCAAAATGACTCTTCTAAAGATATTACGATACCTAGATCAACTATAGCTTCATATCAAATTAGTACGCCCATGTCTAATGGTCAGGGTGAGAACTTATGGATTCATCTTGCCAAAAGAGGTTATAATAGAGAGAGTTTCTATGTACAAGGAGATTCTTCTATACCAAGATTGTTAAAGAAAAATTTGTTAAGAATAGGAGTTCATATAGACACTTATAAGAATATAACTAAGGATACTATGGAAAATCAAAGCATATTGATAAGACAATTAAGGACCTGCCTGTTATTCAAACTATTGCTAATTATTGTCTATGCTGTAATTGTACATCTACTTCTTTACATTGTAATAATACTTCAAATCATACCCTGAAACTAGGCAAATAGTTCCCTACTGGATGGACTTTCTTTTGTAATAATGAATCCTATGTTGCATTGCCCTATGAATTCCATGGGTTATGTGCCATTGGGTGCATAATGCCTTTGTTATTACTCCCTCCCATAAGGAAAGTTCACAGATCCCTGCCTGAAAATTGCGATGACTCTTCTTGTTTGCTTGACCCATGTCAGATCTGCCTTTGTGCTCTGCTTCCCTGGCTTGGTTATGGGAATGCAAAAAAAAAAATCTAAAATTGCTTGCATAATTAGCAAAACAACCAATACAACTGTTAAGGTATTAGGGGAAATTAATCAAGAAATGGGTGAACTCAGATTTGCTGTATTACAAAATAGGGCTACTACAGATTATTTCCTGTTAAAAAATCATATGGGTTGTCAACAATTTTCAGAGATGTGTTGTTTTAAATTATCTGATTTTTCAAATACTATAAATCAACAAATTGATGATTTACATAAGGAAATTACAAGATGTCTGAATTCTCAATTTCATAGCAAAAATGGCTTCAATGGATTACTACATTTTTGGGGCCCGATATTAATTGGCATATTTCCCTTTATCAGGGCACCACTGATTTTACACTTCATAATAGTGTTTATTAACAACACTATAGCCTCTATGAACATCCCTATTTTAAAAAAAATAGAAAAGGGGGAGATATTGGAGACCAAGATGGCTGGACTCAGGAAAAGTTAGGCATGAACTTTTGAACAGGCTGCAGCCTCTGCTAAGGGGCAAAGCACTGAAAATAGTGTCTCTAAAGCCCTGTTATGTGGAACACTGCAATGATTAGCAAAAGGAAGTTGGCCAGGTTAAAAGTTTACAGTCTCTTTATTTTGAGAAAAACATCTTGATTTCTTGATCTAGAGGTGAAAAACAGACTAATCAGTAACAAGTATGTGTATAATTAAAATTAAGACATCTTAGATTGTAAGAGTGAGACCACTGAGGACAAGTCAGCCTTCGGGTTGCAACAACAAGAGGTTTATTTAGTACACAGGTACCTGTGGGCACAAAGTCTCCTCGGAGGACTTGCGTGCCTACAGGCTGGGGTTTGGCACTTTTATAGAGCAGAAGCAGGGTACAGAAGCAGAAGCGCGGTTATTGGTTAATTCAAAAACACACAGAGTAATTTCAAAAGCACACAGAAATATGGGGTAAGGGTCGGGGCTAAGGGGAAGTGGGATTGCTAAATGGGAGGTGACCTCAGGGACACAGAGGTTTTTCTCCTGATTTCCTGGTATCGAGCCCCAGGGATTGCCAGATGCAGATGGCTTGACCACTACGTCCTGTTTTTCTGATAAGCTAGTTTCTCAATGC
>NW_008328003.1:819091-820350 GCF_000622305.1 Nannospalax galili
GTGGGTTCCTGGTGAGCAGGTTCAGCCACTTTAATGTGCGAAGCATGGATCCAGGCGGCAATCCCGTCAACCTTGAGAGCCGTAGGTGTGGTGAGGAGGACGGTGTAGGGCCCTTTCCACCGTGGTTCTAGGTTCCGAGTCTGATGCCTCCGGACCCAGACGGTGTCACCAGGCTGGAAGGGATGGGGTGCAATAGGTGTGTCAATAGCATCCTGATAGGCTGCAGCCAGGGGCTTCCAGATCTCCTGGTGGGCCAGCTGAAGTGCCTTCAGGTGAGCAAAGAGTGAAGGTGAATCAACAAAGTTAGAGATATCAGGGTCCAGGAAAGAAACTGCTGGTGGGGGAGTTCCATACAGGATTTTCAAATGGGGTCAAACCACTAGGTCCAGGAGTATTCCTGGCCCGGTATAATGCTAAGGGCAGTAGGGTCACCCAGTCTTTAGTGCCAGTTGCCAGCGAGAATTTAGTCAAAGCCTCCTTAATGGTTCTATTCATTCGTTCTACCTGACCTGAACTCTGGGGTCTGTAAGCACAGTGTAATTTCCATTCAATCCCCAGTAACCTGACCACCTTCTGACTTACCTGGGAGACGAAGTCTGGTCCGTTATCTGACCCTATTACCTGAGGCATCCCAAATCGGGGAAAGATGTCTTCTAGTCAATGCTCCGGCTCCTCCAGTTTGGTGTGATAGTGGGTGGTCATCCAGTGCTCCCATTAACTCAGAGCAGGCAGAGCTGAGGCTGCTATCAGGCAGGGTAGGCACCAGCTCAGGCTCCAGGAAGTCGCTTAGTTGGCTGGCGTCATACCAATTGAGGGAGAGGCCACCTGGGCTGCTAGGCCCCTTGTCACTGCACGGGGCTTCTGACATCAGCTCTAGGGGCCCAGCTATCCCTTTGGGCCTCCGCAGCAGACCTCGGAGCTCCATCAGGCTGGGCAGGGTCAGCAGCTCCTGTGCAAAGTCCTTAGCAGCATCCAGAAAGCGGGCCAGGGGGTCCTGGGCTTGCCCCATTGCAGACACCAGGGAAGCCCTCTTCAGAAGCGTCTCTAGGATCTCTGTGGTCAGTTCCCGAGGGCAGCCAGTGTGTCTCGGGCACTGCGGCCTCCCAGCACTGAGCGGGCATCAACCAGGAGCCGGGAGACCAGGGAGGTTTTAAAGTTGCTCAGGACCCCTGGCTTCTCTCCTGGCGTTGGATGTTGGAAGCAAGAGTAGATCAGTCCTTGGAGCCAGGGCACCGTGCCTGCAGATGGCAGTGGCTTGT
>NW_008328003.1:823216-846504 GCF_000622305.1 Nannospalax galili
CTTGATTGGTCCGAGGAGCCGACGTGCACGTGTGCATGCGCGCATGCGCGTGCGCCAACACACTTTTGAATTGATTGGTTACAAGGGATGTAGTCCTGGGGGTTTCTCGTTGGTGAGAGTTACCCTCAGGGCTGTGGAATGTGCTGCCTGTTATCTGTGGGGCCAGAAGTCTCTGTTCCTACCCTATAAGGCTGCTATATGCCTGGGCTTGCTTGATCTATAGCCTCCTGGGGTGAGGGTGGTAGGTGGAGATTACAACATGCCTGGGCATGTTCAGGCTTGCCTGAAACAGCTAGTCAAAATGGGGTCAGTACAGTTTGTCCTTTCAGCCAAGCAATCAAGCAGTTTACGGAAGCGAAAAAGCAGTTAGTCCTAAAGAGGGGCAGGGGTCTCGGGAGTCCAGGGCAGGGGGCCAAGGAGGAGGGTATCACACATGAATATCCTCAAACCTAGTTCTCTCAACAGTGCCTGTCCTTCTGTTGTCACCAGCTCTTGATATCCATGGAAACCTCCACTGGTGATGACCAGGTACCTTTAATGGCTCATACAAGCCAGTCCATCAGGGACTGATTCCCCCTGTACTGCCTCAGGCTATGCAGCCTGTGTCTCAAGGAGGGATGGGTACTTATATTGCTCTGCTTTAATGCTTCTGCAGCACTTAAACTAATTCCCTCTGCTCCCATGTTCCACAGCCTCACAAGCCAGGTGGTGAGGGGCTCATTCATTGCTTATTTGAAAGTCTTCCTATTTCTACCAGCTCCAGTGCTGAGTAGTTTCTGTTTACCATAGTCTCTCGCACCAGACCATTGTTAAGGCCCCATCAGCATGCTGAAACAGGATTTTACCCTTCTTTGTGTTATAGGTCGAGCCCGGGAAGCATCTTCAGCTATTTCTAGGTCGATCCCTTCCTCATCATTATCTGCCTTCTATAGGTTCCAGGTTTTGGGGTTCCAGGATGATCCTAGTATTATCGATCTAATCTGAGCTCTCTTCCCCTTCTGGCCTAGCTATAAAAAAATGGCAGGCTAACACTTCTATCTCTTTTTTCTTTTATTCAATTTACTGGTAAGGTCAGAGGCCAGTACTGAAGAGGCCAGCCTCACATCCCTTCCCACTGCATTCCTCTCTTACGCCTTCAGCCTCTCAGGACTTTTGACTTGACCTGGGACAGATCCTTTATTATTCACAGCAGCCGCTTGCTGATCTTTCTGCCCCTGGTGTCTGGCTCCCATGGCTTGTAATGTCTGTTCTAAACCTTCCACTGTTCCCACATCTCCATACTCCCTTGGCAGACTCCACTAGTCAAACAGGTGTGCCACTCCATACCACCTACAAAAGAACTTCCATCCTGGAATTTTCCCACTGACATCATCCACTTAGGTGGCCTTATCCTAGTTACATATCTCACTACCCATTGCACATTCCATTCCACAGCTGCGACCCTCATCAGCCCTCTGGGGATAGCCCACCATGTCAGAATTTCCACTGCCAACTCTCCCCTCAGCTTCCCTTCTGTTGGTTGGTTGGCTCCTTCCCCATATCAGAGACAACACCATCACTTCTCTCAAACTCATCCTCAGTTTTGTTGTATCCTGCTGATTATGCCAATTGTAGCCAAAATTCCTTCAGGGAGGTATAAACAACATCGTTGTCCCCCCAACCCCCACCCTTGGTCCCTTCAGCAAACCTGTAAGTTTATTGGGCTTACTCAAAGAGCTTCCCCACAGCCACATAAAATGGTGAGAGACCCTACCCAAGGCTTTCTCGCTTAAATACCCTTAGCCCTTCCTCCTTGTGCAACTAGGGCTGACTTTCCTTGCCCCTCCTTTCTTATGTAGTGTAACAGTCAGCAAGGTTAGCTATGGTGATCCTAGGCTGCACTCAAGCTTGGGAAGAAGGATCTGTCCATGGCCTGACCTTCAGGCACAATCCTATGCAACAGAGTGGTATTTTATGCATAAGGATATGCATGGATTCTTCCTTCCCCTGTCATACAAATGATAGCGAACTTCCCTTTTTTTTCTATCATTTAATCTCTCTTACATTACATTCCTGAGAGATGATGAACTTTGTTACTTTTTATGGCTGCAGCATGTTCTATTGTGTGGCTAGAAATTTAGTACACTATTTGCACGAAATTAGGATTCCTGGTTTGTTTGTTTTGATCTTTTTGAGACAGGGTCTCCCTGTTACCCCAGCTGGCCCAGAACTCACTGAGTAAACCAGGCTGGCCTTGAACTCACAGACATCTGCCTTCCTTTGCCTGGACAGGTGCTGGGATTAAAGGTTGTACCACCACACCTGCATGATTCCTATTTTTGATAAACAATGCTGTATTAAATTGTAAGAGTGAGACCACTGAGGACGTCAGCCTTCGGGTTGCAACAGCAAGAGGTTTATTTAGTACACAGGTACCTGTGGGCACAAAGTCTCCTGGGAGGACTTGCGTGCCTACAGGCTGGGGTTTGGCACTTTTATAGAGCAGAAGCAGGGTACAGAAGCAGAAGCGCGGTTATTGGTTAATTCAAAAACACACAGAGTAATTTCAAAAGCACACAGAAATATGGGGTAAGGGTCGGGGCTAAGGGGAAGTGGGATTGCTAAATGGGAGGTGACCTCAGGGACACAGAGGTTTTTCTCCTGATTTCCTGGTATCGAGCCCCGGGGATTGCCAGGTGCAGATGGCTTGACCACTACGTCCTGTTTTTCTGATAAGCTAGTTTCTCAATGCTTGACTTCTTGTCAGGCATTCCTATCAGGTGGCCTCATGGCGCCTAGGTTTTTTTCAAGATAATAAGCTCTTACACACTCCTTGGTCTTGTACAAACAACCCTCTGCCCATGCTAAGGATTGATCAACCCATATGACAGGTAATATGAGAACCCTTTGTCTTTGCCTGAAATGAACTTTACATGCACCCTGGACCCTGCATGTATATAAGCTAGCCCCTCTTTTGTATATAAGATTGCTGTTGGATAATAAAGTTATCTTGTAGCTTATCGGGAAGTAAAGCTCAAGTCCCAGAGTTGTTACTCTGTGCTGATCAGTCTCTCTGTTCCCAGAGCTGGGTCCCCAGCTGAGTAAAGCAACCCTGAATTCACAATATTTAATGATTTAAAATTTTCATTGTAGAGATCTTTGGTGCCTTTGGTCAGATTTATTCCAAGATATTTTTTTCTTTTTTTTTTTTTTTTTTTTAAGCAATTGTGAACCAGAACCTTTCCCTATATTTTTTCTCCAATTGTTTGTTATTGGTATATAGAAAGCCTACTGATTTTTGTAGATTGATTTTGTAACCTGCCACTCTACTGAAAGTGTTGAACAATTCTAAGAGTTTTCTAGTGGAACTTTTGGAATCTCTTAGGTATAGTATCATATCATCTGCAAAAAGGCCAGTGTTCCAGGCTGACTGGCAGGGGATTAATATTCCTTGCTCTAGCAGTCTCTTAATATGTGGTCTAATTCCTTGGTGGGCTTCGGCCGTCATAGGATATTGCTTAACAGCCACCGGTGTCGCGGTGGCTTTTAGTTCAATAATTAGGGGTGGCTGATGTGTAGCTAACTGGTTCCTGATTTCAATCGGAATTCTTACAGTTTCTCCATTTAGAATGATGTTGGCTGTGGGTTTGTTTTATATAGCTTTAATTATGTTGAGGTATGTTCCCTCCAGTCCAATTCCCACTAGGACTTTGAACATAAATTCATGCTGAATTTTGTCAAAAGTCTTTTCTGCATCTATTTAGATAACATGGTTTTTTTCTTTGAGTTCATTTATGTGGTTAATGATATTTGTTGACTTGCATGTGTTGAACAATCCCTGCATCTTTGGGATAAAGCCTACTTGATCACAGTGTGTGGTCTTTTTGATGTGTGTCTGTATGAGGTTTGCAAGTATTTTGTTGAGAATTTTTGCATCTGTGTTCATTAAGGATATGGGTCTATAGTTTTCTTTTTTTAGTTGTGTCTTTACCCACTTTGGGTATTAGAGTGATGTGGGCTTCAATTTGGGAGTTCTCCCTCAGTTTCTATCATTTTGAATAATTTAAGTTATGTTGGCTGGAGGTCTTCATTAAATGTGTGATAGAATTCTGCTATAAATACATCTGGGCTTGGGTTTTTTTTTTATATTTGGGGGTATTTGTGTTACTGTTTCAATTTCCTTACATGTTATGGGTCTGTTTAAACTGTTGATCTCTTCTTGGTTTAACTTTGGTGGTTCCCACGACTTTAGCTACCCACCCATTTCTTTTAGATTTTTAAATTAAGTAGCATATAGATTTTTAAAATATTCCCTTATAATGGTCTGGATTTTGGGGGTGTCTGTTGTGATGTTTCTCCTTTCATCTCTGATTTTATTGATTTGGATTTGCTCTTTCTTTCTTTTGATTAACTGGGCTAAGGGTCTGTCTATCTTGTTTAGCTTTTCAAAGAACCAGCTCTTAGATTTATTGATTCTTTCTATTGTTTTCTTTGTTTTTATTTCCTTAATTTCTGCTTTGATTTTTGTTATTTCTTCTCTTCTACTAGATTTGGATTTCTTTTGTTGTTGCTTTTCCGTTTTCTTGAGCTGCAGTGTTAAGTCATTTATTGGGCTCTTTCTAATTTTTTAATGTAGGCACTTAGAGCTATAAAGTTCCCTCTTAGGACTGCCTTTAAATTGTCCCAGAAGTTGTGTTGTGTTGTATTGTCCTTTTCGTTGAATTTCAGGAATTCTTTTATTTCTTTTTTAATTTCTCCTTTGACCTACTGATTGTTTAGGAATGTGTTGTTCAGTTGCCACAAGTTCATGTAGTGATAAGGGCTTTGTCCAGTGTTGATTTTGAGATTTATTGCATTGTGTTCTGAAAAGAATTATTTCAATTTGCTTGTATTTATTGAGGTTTGTTTTGTGGCCCAGTATGTCGTCAATTTTTTAAAAAGTTCCATGGGGTGCTGAGTAGAAAGTGTATTCTTCAGTGCTTGTGTGAAAAATTTGAAAGATGTCTGTTAGTTCCATTTGATATATGGTATCATTTAATTCAATCATCTCTCTGTTTATTCTTTGTCCATTTGACCTGTCTAATAGAGACAGTGGGGTATTGAAGTCCCCTATTATTACTGAGTTGGGGTTAATCTGTTTCTTAAAGTCCTGTAGTGTTGTTTTTATGAATTTGGGTTCACCAAGGTTTGGGAGATATGAGAGGAGTTGGAGGGGAGGGTGTGGGCATGGAATTGATCAAAACACCTTATATGCATGTATGAAATTCTCAATAATTTACTTAAAATAAAGTATAAAAATGACAAATATATATACTAAAAGTTTGTGTATATTATGTGTGTATCTGTGTGTGGTATGTGCATGTGGGAAAGGCTATATGCTCTTAAAGCCCACCCTACGTGACATGCTTCCTCTAGCAAGGTGGAACTTCCTAAACCTCCTTTCTAACTGGGGACAAAGTATTTAAATATTTAGAGCTTATTGTGGCCATTCTCATTCACCAAGGCAGAAGCTTACCTTGTATTCTTACTGGTAATGTCCACACACCCCTAAAACTCCACTATTGTTTCTTTCCTGCATTGCTTCTATCTTCTACCTGGTACATTATGATCCCAGTGACAAAGGCAGAGAAAATTTATTTAGTAGAGGATTTCTAATTTCTCCCATCACCAATGTGTCAGTGGGCTTTGAAACAGAATAAACTCTTCAAATCCAGGGTGCAGAATTAATCTATAAAAATTCATTTAACCTCTACAATGCTTGCTGAATTCCAAAGAATTTAATCACAATTTTCTTAACTTATTAGCTGCTTCACCTATTTTGTGTATTGTAGCTTGTGATGATGGCACTTAATAATCAGAATAATGCTGACAGGCTAAAAAAGCCATCCTTTTTTACAGACAACCAAATGTACCTGTAAGTTCTGAAAGCCAATCCTCAAGTGCTTGTGGGCTGCAAGGACAAGTCATCACTCCTGCCTGATGACAGAATCCACAGAGTAATCCTTTGCTGCCTCATTCCTGGTGGTTTGTTTTGCCCACTTCCAGTTTTTCTCACTCTGCTTCCTGAAACTGCTTGAAGACATAAGTGCTCAGCTTTCTGTTCCTGCCATCTCTGCCCCATGCATTCCTCACCATGATGGGGTCTTATCCCTCTTTCTTCTGTAAGATGCCTTGGTCATGGTGCTTTATCACAGAAGTAGAAATTAACTAGTAAACTTCTCACAGCCAACTGAGGATTACTGACTGCACTGCTGGAAGAAATTTCCAGAAATACACAGAATTCCATTATTTTAAGCCAAGTTCCAAAAAAAGCTGTCACATTCAAAATCCAGGCATAGCAGGGTGTTATTAGAGATCAAGGTTACACTAGTCTTACTCTATGGCTGCTCTATACTACTAACTCAAAAATTGGAATCAGTGTACTGGAAAATGTATTTTCAATGAATAGTGTTTATTTTTAGAACAGTTTTGGGTTAATAAAAATTGGAGGAAAGGTGTACAGTGTTCCCTCATACTTCTCTTCCTTGGCCTGGTATACATATTCTCCTCAGTTAACGTATTGCACCTGTGTGATAGATGCATTAAACATTATATTAACCAAAGTCCATACTTTTATTAGGAGATTAACATTATGCTGAACATTCTTTGAATTTTGGGAAAACTTTAATTACGTGTATCCAGCATTAAAACAACTTACAGAATCACCTTACTTCACTAAAAGCCCTCTGTACTCTATCCATCACTGTGCTGGATAGCTTTAGTGTCAACTTGCCACACTTCAGTTGAGGGAGCCTCAATTGGGGAATTGGATTCATTGGACTGGTCTGTGGCCACATCCATGGGGCACTTCTTTGATTGTTGAGTGATGTGGGAGGGCCCAGCCCACTGTGGGTGGTGCCACCCCTGGGCAGGTGGGCTTGTGTTGCATAAGAAAGCAGGCTGAGCAGGGGCCAGGGGAGCAAGTCAGTAAGCAGCATTCCTCCATGGCCTATGCTTCAGCTCCTGCCTCCAGGTTCCTTCCCTGAGTTCATACCTTGGGCTCCCTGATGAACTGTGACCCAGGAGATGTAAGGAAAAGTAAACCCTTCCCCCCTCAAGTTTGTATTAGTCAGAGTGTTTTGTCACAGAAGTGGAGAAACTAGGACAATCACTCTCTCCACACCCTGAACCCCAAATAACATTAATGTCCTTATTTTTAAAAATTCATTATTTATTTTCTTATTTTATGTGTCTGAGTATGTATGTATGTAAGTGCATCCATATATATGCAATACGTGTTAAGTCCAGAAGATGGGGTAGGATCCCCTGGGACTGGAGTTACAGATGGTTGCTAGCCATCATGTGGGCACTGGGATTTGAACCCTGGTCTTCTACAAGAGCAACCAATACTCGTAATCATTGAGATGTCTCTTTAGCATTGATTATTTTTTAATGTACCCATAATACTGTCTTTTCTACAGTGCTACAGAGTTGGAATTACACAGAACAGAGTCTCTTTAAATTTGACCATTTTTTAAGTCTCCACCACGTATTTATGTGTCTTACTAGCACCTCTCCTTTATACAGCTAAACAATATCCCATTGCATTAAAATGTGCATTTTTAAAAATTGGCCATAGAATACTCCTGGAGCTCAAGGACTACTCTTTTTATTTCATTAAGCTTTTTAAAATTCACACAACATTTCCCACTGAAATCCAAAGCCCCTTCCCCATCTATGCCTCTCTCCATCCCACCAGAGAACTCTATGCATGCTGTCTGTTAAGAGTCTTCCCCTTTTCACTCATCCACTGCTGGTGGAATTGCAAACTTGTACAACCCCTATGGAAAGCAGTGTGGAGAGCTCTTCAAAACTACAAATGGACCAACATTTGACCCAGTTATACCACTCCTTGTCATATACCCAAAGAAATCTTCCTATTGCAGAGACACTTGTACACCCATGTTTTTTGCTGCTCTTTTCACAATAGCTAAGAGATGGCAAGCAACCTAAGTGTCCCTCAGCTGACAAGTGGATAATGAAAATGTGGTTCATTTATATGATGGAGTTTTACTCAGCAGTAAAGAAAGATGAAATCATGAAATTTGCAGGTAAATAGATAGAACTAGAAACAGTTATACTAGGTGAAGTAACAGAGACTCAAAAAAAAAAATGACATGTGTTCTCCCTCATATGTGGACCCTAACACCAAATCCTGATAAGTGAGTATGTATCCAGACATAACTACAGGAACCAGGAAAATGAAAAGGAACCAGGGAGGTAAAGGAAAAGAAAAAAAATCTGAAAGAGAAGAACAGTAGGAAGCAGTTGTTAAAAAGGAGGATATGGATAAAAATGGGGTTATTTTAAGGGGAGGGGGAGGGAAGGTTATATAAGGAAACTAGGGGATAAAGGGAAAGAAGGACATCAAGAGAGATGGGACCATAGGAGAAGGGTTTTATTAAGGGAGAAATGGGGAAAATGGGGACACCTTAAATGGGGAAACCATGGTGGAAATGTTAGACAATGCGAGAGATAAATAATGCCTTGCTAGTTAAAAAAAAAAAACGAACCATATTAGTCCAACAACCTACTGACAAATTATACATACAATTAGATCAAGGAATATAATATATGTCTAGACAAGGTTTATCTGAGAATGTTTAGTCTCTGCCCAAGCTTTATCTACATGGCACATGTTAATTAAAAGTACCAGACTTGTGGAACTAACCTTCTTGGATATTTAACATCTGTACTTTGAGGCCTATAATAAAGTGGTCAGAGAGACATAAAGGACAGTTTTTGCTCCTTGCCCTCCTAGGTTGATTAAGTTCCAGGGGACTATGAACATCTCTCAAAATGTCCTGTAACTTCAGTGAGTTACCTGTCCTCTTGATCAAGGAGGCCATGGAGACCCCATCAACTGGACTTGAACCAGGGTCCAGTCTACAAAAAGTAAGGTCAACAAGGAAGAAATATTTCCTCCATGCTTCCAAGTGAAGCCAGCCATGGTCGAGTAGGACCTTTGACTTATCATCACATACATGGAACTAGTAAAAGAAAGGAGCCAGGGGCTCCTCTCAAGTCCATGTGACCCCTGAGGAACAGATCCTCAAACAGCCTTAAGAGTAAAAGTAAATTTGTTTGTCTGGTCCAACTGTATGGTCTTAAACACCCAAAAGGAAAGTATAACCAAAGATTAAAGGGGTCAATATAATTTTTAAGAGTCCATGTGTATAGCTAAAGGCTACATAACAAGAAACAATGCCAGACAGGACATACCTTCCTTTGCATTGCTGGCCAGGGTGGCCCAAGAGACTCCCAGACAATAATCCAGCATAGAACTGGGAAAATGAACACCAGACCCCAATTTTATCTAAAGGAATATTGACAGCTGATTGCTGCTAGTTGAGGAACAGCTGATCTTCCTAAAAAGTAACAGGGATGACAGAATATAAGGGCTCCAGGTATGTGTGGGGGGATGGGAGGGTGTCATTTGGAATGTGGTTATGTATAAATGAATAAGATTGTTTGGTATGTTCTGGATGTTATATAGGAAGAAGCATAAAAATTTGCTTCATTGTTAATTAGTAGACGTGAAAAACTTTACCATTGAAATCTACCTGGTGGTTTTATATCCATGCTTAAGTGATCTCAGAAAGTAACCAACTGTGACTAGTAATAATCAGATACATAGAGATTAGAGACACATCTGTAAACGTGTAAGTAGCATTAAAAATGAGTTTTTCTGTATGAGAGTATTTTTAAATGAAATGGAGATCTTTTTTAAAAGGTGAAACCCTCATTCAATTTATGTCTTATAGGATTTATACTGATTTCAATAACTGTATTAATTCAACTGTGAACCCAAAAATTTACAGCCACTTTTGAAGATGTATCTTTGCTGTGGAAATTGTTATTGTGGACATACCACAACATATTCATTTTCTGGGGGGAGAATTCATTTGTTGTAGATGCCAATTACATCAGAATATGATCAACAGAAACTTTTCTAAGCTTTTCTACCTTTTGTACTTTTTCCAGATCACTGATGCACCATCACAAATTCCTTCCACCCAATCAACCCAATTATGAAGGTTTTACACACTAAAGTACTTAAATTTCATGGAAGCCATACATCTTTTTGTATCTTCCTACTCCCAAATTCTCAGGCCTTTCTCATTTCTTCACAAACAACTGCAATGTTCTGTGTTGTCTCTGCTTGTGCCGTTGCTCCTCCCTTCACTGTTGCTGGAGACATCTTTTTGATACAGAGATCTTGTTGTGTTAGTCTCCTACTAAAATGTTAAGTAACTCCTTACCATGGAAATGAAGTCTTTTCTGCTTCCTCAGACCTGTCTTTGGCTCCCGGTGCTCTCATTTTTAATCAGCAGTTCTTGTGCTTTTTGTTGTTGTTTTTTTTTTTTTTTTTTTTTTTTGGACTTCTGTGATTGTGTGATTCTTCCTTTTCTTTCTCTTTTTAAAAAATATTTTATTATTTTCATTTTATGTGTATGAGTGTAATGACTGCATACATATAAGTGCACCAGTGTCATTCACTGCCTGTGCAATTCAGAGGAAGACACTGCATTTCCTTGGAACTGGAGTTATGGATAGTTGTTAGCTGCCCTGTGCGTACTTGGAATTGAACCCTGGTCCTCTGCAAGAGCAGCCAGTGCTTTTAACTGCTGAGCCATCTCTCCAGCCTGATTATCTTTTTTTTGAAGTGTCATTTCATGGCCCCTACTGAACTTATCTGACTTCAGTTTCTGCTGAAGTCTTACAAGTCATCGAATTCTTTCCCTAAAATCATTTTCCTTCTCCCACTCTTTCTGGACAGTGTTGAGTCCTTTGTAATGCATTACAATTATTTATTTTTCTCTACTTAAAAATATTTTATTTATTATTTTTATTTTATGCATATGAATGTATTACCTACATGTATGTAAGTGCCCCCTTGTCATGCAATGCCCATGCAGATCAGAAGAGGACATCAGATCCCCTGGAACTGGAGATATGTATGATTGTTAACCCACCACATGGGTGCTGGGAACCAAACCCAGGTCCTCTGCAAGAGCATCCAGTGCTCTTAATTGCTAAACCATTTCTCCAGCCCCCCTTTTTTTTCTCTATTTTTTTATATTCCTAATTCTATATTATAAAATTGCCTGTTTCCCTGTCTGTCATCTACTATACAAATGCTAATATCCATCACCATTAAATGTTCAGCTGAGACAGAGCCTGGTCTGTACCATAGTTATAAATGCCATTGAAATGAATGAAGCAGCAGATGTGCAAGGTCAAGCTGCCTATTGATTGGTCACTGATCAGAAGTCTTATGCTTAAGGACAGTGTTCTTACTATAAGGAAAGACTACAAAGAATGACAGTTGGACAAAGCTGTGTTTTCCTTTTCAATTTAATTTGTATTTTATTTTAAATTATATGTGCCCAGGGAAGAATGGTAGGTGACCATGAGTACAGTGCCACAGAGGCCAGAAAAGGAGGCTGGATCTCCTGGAACTGGAGTTAGGGATGATTTTGAGCTGCCTGACCTAGTTACTGAGCACTGAATTCAGTCTTCTGCAAGACCAGTGTGCTGGGTAGCTTTAGTGTTAACTTGACACACCTGGGTTGAGGGAGCCTCAGTTGGGGAATTTCCTCTATTGGACTGGCCTGTGGCCATGTCTGAGGGGCATCTTCTTGATGAGTGATGTGGGAGGGCCCACATCTGTGAGTGGTGCCACCCCTGGGCAGGTGGGCCTGTGTTGCATAAGAAAGCAGGCTGAGCGGGGGCCAGGGGAGCAAGCCAGTAAGCAGCATTCCTCCATGGCCTGTGCTCCAGCTCCTGCTTCTAGTTTCCCACCCTGAGTTACTACCTTGGGCTCCCTGATGAACTGTGCCCTGGAAGATGTAAGCTGAATAAACCCTTTCCTCCCCAAGTTGGTATTGGTCCGAGTATTTTGTCACAGCAATGAAGAACAGACCAGGACAACCAGGAAGTACTGTGAGCAGTCTTTCCACTCTTTAAGCTGTGGTTCTTGACTAGAAGAATCTGGAGTCTTGACAAGAACCCTCAAAGAGGTCAAATGCTGGATATTTCTGCCTACCCAGTAGATAACTTTGGACTCTGTTTCCACATCTCCAAATTATTTTTCACTTGGCATAAACAACCTTTCCCACTGCTTACTTCTCCTTTCCCCTTCCCCCGACCTCCTGCCTAGGGACAGAGGATAATGCTGTTAGGTTGAACCAACAGGATATTGTTTTGTAGTTCCTCACCTTGCTCTATTACAGACCAGAGCTGTGTAGTAAAGCCTTTCTCATTAAACAGAAACTTTTGACTTGAAAAGGGAACTGATTTGAAAAGCCTTAACGGGATCAGCCTCTGGCCAGCATCTCACAGGGTCCTTAAATGCAATATTTCGCTTTCCTTTTTCCCAGTCCTCTCTGCTTTATCCAGCTCAGGTTCCTGCTATTCATTTTCTCTAGGGCAGACCTGGGCAGCAGTGTTGATTCTTTCTCTGAGAGAGGCTGTCACCTCTCTCCAGTGTTAGAGGTCAAACTAGAGCAGTTCTCTTCACTTATGAAACAAAATCAGACCCTACTTTCTTCTCTGGCCCTTCACTGAAGAGTATTTGAAGGAATCTGGGAGAAACAGAGTACAGCTCAGACATGTTTATTTAATTCCCTGCTTCCTTTCTTTAGGGAGTCTGGATTAATTTTCCTAGGCAGAAAACATTAGATGTCTTCTCAAAGAAGACTGAAGCATTTACTGAGAAGGACTTTAACAAATGTGACTACATAATTCCTTAGTATGAGACTCCTTTTGGAAAAGTGCCCTTTCATGTCCTATGCAAATAAGATCCGGTTTCTGGTTTCTGAGAAAGAGGGGAGCTTATATTAATTGTCTGTTAAGCTCCAGGCATAAAATTCAGTGATTTGCATAAATAGCTATCATTCCAATTTTCTCAGCAACAATAATAATAACTTTGTCTACATTTATACAGCTCCAATTACGTGTCAGGACCTCTGATAATAGATTTAGTTGAGCTACATAATTTCAGCCTTAAAACCACACATAAAATAGATACTTTCAAATTACCCATTTTACAGAGAAGAATAAAACACAGAGTCAACCAACTTGCCCATGAAAACATAATCAGTCAAAGAGGTTTGGGGCTCCTCCCCAGGGACAAATGGATCTATGTACAAACACATAGATAATATGCTGATTTGGGATATGAAAAACAGATGCTAACATCATTAATCTCAGTTTACTGTCCAAGAACATAGATCAAAAGCAGGAAAGGTCACATTGGAAAACCAAGTGTACCTTGTTAGGGTTCAGATGCACAGCAAAGCTCCTGAGATAAGCACCCTAGTCTTTGAAGTAAAAGCAGACTTTTTTATTCCTCCACAGTTTGGTCAGCACAACAGGCTTTCCCTTTGACCACAAAAGGGGGCAGGTTTTAACAGTCCTGCCTCCTAGTCCCCCCCACCTAATCTTTAAAGAATATATCTTCCTGCTTTCTGCACCCCCCAGAAGCCTCCCCCTATAAAAGACCCCAGCTCACAACCCGGGAGCAGACATTTTCCCTACCTGGAAGGGAATCTGTCCCATGTGTTCCCTTGCTAATAAACTTTATTCTTCAGTTTTATCTGTTTCCTGGTGCTTTCTCCTGATCAACCCAATTCATCTATTGACTACTTCACCTATCATAACTCATCTTCAATTCAAGATTTTTAATCCACACTGTTCTAGCTTCTTTTCTGTTGCTGTGATAAAACACCCTGACAAAACACCCTTAGGGGAAAAAGGTTTTACTTGAGCTTACAATTCCAAGTCACAGTCCATCATTACAGGGATGTCAAGTCAAGAGCTTGAGATAGCTAGTCACTGCATCTGTGATTGCAAGCAGAGAGTAATAAATATCTACATACCCACTTGCTTGCCTGTACTCAGTTCCTTTGCATCACTGTTGTACGTTTCCATAACCCCTACTTTAGGCTGTCTTCCCACATCAATTAATTTAATTAAGAAAATCCCCCACAATCATGTCCATAGGCCAACTCTATGTAGACAATTGCTCATTGAGAATCTCTTGCCAGGCAATTCTAGGCTGTGTCAAGTTGATAATTACAGTTAACTGTAGTCATACACATTTTATAGAGCAGTGGCAGGAGGTCTTGACCTGGAAAGTGTCTTGTTGAGGTAGGATCTTGTGGGTGACCTAGGACTGAGCAGTGCTGTCATGAGGCACACTGGAACAATCTCTCCACATCCCCACTCTCCCCAGTCTACTTCTGTGCTTTGTAAAAATGAATTATTTTCTTAAATAACTAATTGAGAATTTCATATATGCATATAAAGTGTTTTGATCAAATCCATGCCCATTCCCTCCCCTCCAACTCCTCCATATCTCCCCATCACTTTTTTCGGATCACGTCATATACTCTTTCCTCTTCTTTGATTTATTTTTTATGGAGCTTTTGGCTACTCTAAGATTCTCCCCTAAAATCTTTTAAGTCTATTTTTCAGATATTAGAATTGTAACTCCTGCTTGTTTATTAGTGGTATTTGCTTAGAATATTCTTTTACATTCTTTTACCTTAAGGTACTGCCTGTCCTTGAAGGTAAGATGGGTTTCTTGCAGAGAGCAAAGATATGGATTTTGTTTCTTAATCTATTCACTTAGCCTGTATCTTTTGACAGGGGAATCCAATCCATTCATATTTAAGGTTATTATTGTAAAATGTGTATTGGTTGCTGTCATTTTGATTGCTATTTGTGTTTTCTGTCTAATTTTGTGTTTCCTCAATTATACCTTTATTTGTTTTCTTTCATTGCCTTTGGAGTATAGTTGTTTCTCTCTCTGCTCTCTATATTGCTTCAAGTATTCTTTGAAGGGCTGGTTTTGTGGACATGTATTCTTTCAGACTTTTCATGTCATGGAAGATTTTTCTTTCCCCCTAAACTATAATAGACATTTTTGCTGGATAAAGTATTCTGGGCTGGCATCTATTGTCATGCAGAACTGGAAATACCTTGGTCCAGGCTCTTCTGGCTTTCATACTTTGTGTTAAGTCACCTGTAATTCCAATGGGCTTTCCTTTGCTGCTTTCAATATTCTCTCTTTGTTCTGTAAATTAATGCTTTTACTATGTTATGTTGTAGGGAGTTTCTTTTCTAATCCTGTCTATTTGGTGTTCTATGTGCTTCCTGTATTTGTATGGGGATGTCTTTCCTTAATTTTGGGAAATTCTCTTCTACAATGCTGTTTAAGATCTGGTCAACACCATTAACCTGAACCTGAAATTCTTCTCCTTCCTCTATTGCTATGATCCACAGATTTTGTCTTTTCATGGTGTCCCACATCTCTTGCATATTCCATTCCTGTGCTTTTAAAAATTTTCCATAATCTTTGCTTGAATGGTCTAATTCTTCAACTTTATCCTCCAGTGATGTTATTCTGTTTTTCAGTTCATTCATTCTAGCTGTGAGGCTTTCCCCTATTGTTTCAAGTTGTCTTATTGAGTTTTGTACTTCCTTCTTCATTTCTGCCTGAGTTTTCTTCAATGTTTCTATCTCTTTTGTGAATGCATTCAGAAGTTCATCCCTATATTCTTTTAGTTCTTTGTTTTGTTTTTTCATGTGTTCTTTAAATTCGTTGAATTCCTTGATCATGTTTATGAGTCTTCTTTTAAATTCAGTGTCCTGGGTTATCTCTAAGGGTTCTCCGTGTAGAACTCTTCTACAGGATTGGTGGAGTTTGGTGGGGACATAGTGTTCTCCATTTTATTATTCTTTTGTTGTGATTTTGGCATGTGAATTTCCTTTATTGTATATGATTCTGATATGAGAATTAATTTGAAGTAGTAAACATGAATTCTTTCCAATTTGGTCTTGAAGTCTCTTCTAGGAGAATATCTAGCCCTGTACTCTCAAGGGTCATGTGGAGGTTTCTTGATTGTACTTTTCATGGACTATTTCTTTATTCTGGTAGATATTCTAATACATTAACATCAACCCCATAACCAGGAAAATTATTCATACTGACAGTTGCTCTTATGGCTCTTCTCTGACTTGGCTTTGGTATATTTCTACTTTAATGTTCACTCATTTAAGAGTTCTGATCAGGAAAAAATTCCGGGTATGTCTATCATATGAAACCCAGAAGAGGCAGTACATTAAAGTCTATGAAATAACAGCAGCAGGATCATTACTTACAGTTCCCAGAGAGGAAAATGTAGTGTACCTAACATAACCAACAGGAAAGGGTGAGGATTTCTGGGGCCTTTTTATTCTATACTAACAGGTAAGGTTAAAGATGGCAGAGGTTGGAGTACTTGTGCACCAGGTACTCAGAGAGTAAACCAAATAGCTTGCCCATGAGAATTGATAATTGATGGTTTCATAGCAAGTAGGCATCAATTTCATGGACTCACAATGTGACTGAGAAGTTGTCACTGTGGCATGACTGTAGAATTTATTTATAGAGAGATACTTGTATAGGTAGATATCTAGAGTATTTGAATCCCAGCTCTGTAAACTGTGGGTCACAACCCCATACAGGGGTTGCATAGATGAATGTGGGGAGTCTGAAAATTTTGGCAACAGTGAAAGATTTCTATATGCACAATGACAAAAACTTAACTCATTCAAATGCAGAATGAAACCAAGGTGTTTCTGGAAGTGCTCACCTATGATATATCACATGACTTCACTACAGCCTTTGTTCTGAATACATATATTTTAGTCAGGGTTCTCTGGAGGAATAGGACCCATAGAATGAATATATTTAAAAGATGATTTATCAGATTGGCTTACATAATACATTTGGAGTAGTTCAACAATGACTGACTCCACAGCAAGTAATCTATGAATCTGGTAGTTGCTCAGTCCACAAGGCAGGGTGTCTCAGACTCCTCATCTGCTGGCAAGGATCTGGAGGATTCTTTGAGAGCTGCTGGTCTTCATTCCAAGTTGAGAGCCCAAAGACACTGACATCAGCAGAAGACTCATCAGAAGCAGCTACAGGGTAGATCAACTCACCAGCAGGAGGGAAGACCAAGTGAGTGAAAAAACCAGAAAGCCTTCCTACTTCCATGTCCTTTTATCCAGGCTGATACCAGAAGGTGCCACCATATTTAGGGTGGGTCTTCCCACATAAATTAGGGCAGTTAAGACAATCCCCTACAGACATGACCACAGATTAACCCAATGTATACAATTGCTCATTGAGAGTCTTCCCAGATGATTCTAGATTGTGTCAAGTTGTTAAAGCAACCATCACAATATATCATTCATATTTTGTACTTCTGTAGGTTGGAACAGAATTTCCAACAATTTCTGAAATGGCCCTAAACATACTTGTGCCAAGTATTTATGCAAAGCAGCATTCTCAGCGTTGATGACTATGAAATCAAAACATCACTCTCAATTGTGAAGAATTTTGAAGATGCTCTAGATCCTGCAGCATCAAATGCTCAGACAAGACTTAATTCTGTATGAAAAAAATATAAAACCACATTATTGTAATTAGTATACAAATTTTCTTTAGTCTTTAATCAATGTTAAAATTATATATATTGGTGATTTTTTTTTTTTTTTGGTCTTTTTGAGACAGGGTCTCCCTGCAGCCCCAGCTGTCCTGGAACTCACTATGTAGATGAGGCTGGCCTTGAACTCACAGAGATCTGCCTGCCTCTGACTCAATTTTTTTTGTATTTATATTTTATATATGTATATACCCACAATTGTGCAAACTTTTCACAGGTGAAAAAGGGTCAAGAGTAGACAAGTTTTAAGAAGCCCTGGTCTAGACTGGCCATAATGAGGACTAGAAAGGGGAAGAGATCTGGTAGCCATACATGAGAAAGTTAAACACACTCAAAATGACTACTACTAAGGCAATATCAAAATCTGGAAATTCACTGTATATGTTAGTCCAGAGAAAGGATGATGTAACTGGTACTTCAAGAATTGATCTTGATTTGATTGCATCACAGAAAAGCAATTTCTGTCTAGAGTTTTCACTTGTTTTAAGGGACTGAATTTCTGAGGTTCAAATGTGGTCTGCCAGTTGTCCAAACACACCCACAGTGTGGACTCATAAACCGAAGATAAAGTTTACACAACAGAAAAGGGAAAATATCCTTTTTTCAATGGTTACTTTTCTTTTTTTTAAGATTGATTTTTATTTATGTGTCTGTATGAGTGCCTACCATGTATGTTCATGTGACCACAGAAGCCAGAAGAGGGCATCAGATTGCCTGGAGCTGGAGTTGCAGGCAGTTGTGAGCTGCCTGACATGGGTGTGCTAGGAACCAGATTTAGGTCGGTCAGAGCAGGAAGTGCTCTTAACTGCTGAGCTGTCTTCTAATGGGTAATTATTTTTAGCTATTTCAAGTGACATTCTGATGAATATTCTTGCTCATTTAAGCATATCTTTGTTATGAATGTGATGGGATTTTAGATTCATATTAAGTATTTGGTATATACACATTGAATTCTACTATCCCTTCAAGTAGCTCTCTAGAACATTTTTTCTACATTAGTTTACAATTCCTTTCTCTCGGAATTCTCATTAGAGTCTTCTTTTTCAATTTTTTAAATTTTCTTTTCCTTTTTTCTTTTGACACAGGGTCTCACTACGTAGCCATGACTCTCATGGAACTTTCTATGTAAATTACCCTGCCCTAGAACTCACAGAGATTGGCCTGCCTCCTGGGTGCTGGGATTAAAGACATGTGACATCACACACTGTCAATTTTTTGTCACTTAAATTTGTTCTTCAACAATTTCACACCTGTACACAGTACATCATGACCACTCTCCTTCATGCTCACCCAGCTTTCCCATTTCCCTACAATGCCTATTCACCTCCTTCTTCCCCACCTCTCTTTCATGTTCATGTCTGTTCATTTTGGTTTGTAACCCAGTCTTTCTGACTAAACAAGCTTTCTGTGTGACCATGGGTTTGGAGCTATCTGTTGGAGTGTGGTGGGTGGACTGGTGAGCTCAGTAGTTGGGCACACAATTAAAGACAGCAAATCCCTCTCTCTCTGAAACTATGAAAAGCCAGTAGTTCAAGGTAAAGAGAAAGACCCAGTGAGCCGCTCCACCTTCCACAGCTGATTGCTAATAGGTCCAGTTTTATGTGGGCTAGTGCAAGTAACCACAGTTGCAATTAGATTGTAGTGGTTGTATCCAGTCAGACAGAATTTCATAGGGCTTCAAATTTTGATAATCAGATGGATACACAGTGATTATCATTATGTTAATTTGTAATTCTCAATTAAAGGGACAGAGAGTGTCTTTAGATGCACATTAGTCTCCCTGTTGTTTTCTGTTGTTGTTGATTTGGTTTGGTTTGGGTTTTTTTCCAGACAGCTCCTATAGTCTAGAACCAGTACTTTATTAATTATATGCACAAAAATGTCTTCACTTCCTCTACAGTTATTTGCTACTCAGTTTCATCATGTTCAAATTAGTCATCTCTTCTTTTATTAGTTTTTGCATTGGTGTCTTATTTACTGAATGCTTTCTCTTTCTAAATTTTCATCACACAATTTTTCAGTTATAACATATGTATGGATATTATGTTCTTTGGTATGGATATAACATACAATTGCCTGTCTCTAAATTATAAACAAACTTTTCCACATCATTTATCAAGCAACCCCAATCCTACTGTTTTATTTCATTTTTGATTTTAAACAGGTCAAATGATGGTGTGTATTTCTGGATTCTCTACACTCAGACATGTGTATCTTCTCTCACTGACCCATTTCTACACTGTCTTAAGTACACTGTCTTTGTAATGTGATGTAACATGCAATGATATTGGTTATTCTGGTTTGCTTCTCTGTTGCTGTGATAAAACACTGATGAAAAGCACTTTGGGGAGGAAAGGTTTATATGTCTTCCCAGTCACAGTTCCTCTTTGAGGAAAGTCAGGGCTGGCACTCAAACAAAAACACAAAGCAGAAGCCATGGAGAAATGATGTTTATTGATTCACTCTCTGGTTTGCATCATTATACAGCTTAGCCCCATCTTCCTTGGGATGGGGCCACTCACAATTCACTGGCCCTCATGCATCAACCATCAATCAAGGCACTCTTACTAAAGTGGCCAGCCTGATCAGGAAAATCCCTCAACTGGGACTTCTTCAAATGACTGTAAGCTGTGTCAAGCTGACAGCTGAAGCTAACTAAGAAAATTGATTGTTTTAATTTTTGGGGGGATATGCTTTTTCAAACTGTACCTTTCCCCCAGCTTTTTCAAACAAATTGTCTAATTCCACCTTCCCACCTCTATGAGTTTCAGTTGCAATTGCATCATACTATTTTTTTAAACTCATACCTTTTTAATTTTATTTACTATTTTTTTACCATTTTTCTTTTATGTATACAACCTTCAGGTATGTAAGTGCAGCCATGTCATGCAATGCCCATGCAGGTCAGAAGAAGGTGTCGGTCTCCCCTGGAACTGCAGTTACAAATCGTTGTTAGCTGCCAAGTGGGTGCTTGGAATCCAGCCTGGGTCCTCTTTAAGAGCAGCCAGTGCTCTTAACTGCTGAGCCATCTCCCTAGCCCCTGAATCACACTTTTGATTAACAGGGAGAATTGTCATATTTTCAATTTTAAGTCCTCTTGTGCATAAATAAAAATTTTCTGTTTATTATTTTAGCTTTCGAGATGTTCTTTAATAAGGTGATTTTATTCACAAAACTTCACACATTTCCTATAATTCTTATATGATTTGCATTTGATTTATGTAAATGTTATCTTCTTTCAATTACTGATTTCCTAATCAGTAATTGAAACTTTTTTTTTAAATTACTGAATTGATGAGATGGCTCACCAGGTAAAATACAGCTTGCCATTGAACCTTAAGATCCGAATTCAACTACCTGGATCCACATAGTAAAAGGAAAGAACCGACTCATGCAAGTTGTCCTCTGACCATCAAATATGCGCTGTGGCGTACATGTGCATACACATATGCACACCAACAGAGTAAATAAATAAGTAACAATAAAAAGATTTTTCAATTACTGACTTGTGTGTTAGTTTTTCAATCCAACAGTTCTTCACCTAATTTAACACATACTGTTTCTATATTAAATATCACAATATATGTAAATTATAGAATTTTATCTTTCCTTTCAAGAGTTTTTACTGTCTGTCACAAGATTGGAGTCTAATTTACATTGAGTGGAACTTACAACTTTATGGAAAAAGTCATGATGAGAATAAACTTGTTCCTGTGTTAAGAAAATGATTCTAAGCTTTCTTTACCACATTTGGTACAGGTTTTTGTACATAACTTTTATAGGCTACAAGGCTCACTGCCAAAATTTTCAAAGTGCATTCACTTAAAAATCAAGCACAAGTTGCATTATATGCAATTATAGAATATGCTTTCCCTAAGCACATTTAAGCTATCCTTATATTTCTGTTACAAACACTTCCAGGCGTAGCATAACATAAGAATATTCAGAGCCTCTTTTTCTTCTCCCGTCCTGTAAGTAAAGCCTACCCTTATCCATGCAGTTACTTGGTCTGATCCACATAGGAAACAAAAAGTTAGGCGATATCAAGGCACACCCATAATGTAGTTGCTTTTTAGAACAGAAAATTAGTTTTTCCATCTAAAGAGTGGAGAAAGTTAGAAACGTAGATAATTCAGGTCAGCATGGCCTGGAAAAACAGTGAGAGAATAAGACAGGTGGGGGTGGGGCAGGGGGACACAGGCACTGTGACAGGCATGGTTTCCAGATGTTTTTAGAAAGGTTTGTAGAATGTGGCAAGTGCTCTTATTTTCTACATTTATGCATTTATCTGGTGTGTGTACCGGTGTGTGTGCATTCATGCCATAGCATCTGTCTGGAGGCCAGAAGAGTCAGTTCTCCTTAACCATGGGGGAATGGAACTCAGGTAATCAGTCTCCATGGCAAGCACTTTTATCAGCTAAGGCATCATGCTCACCCTGTAATACCGTGTTTTTTTGTTTTTGTTTTTGTTTTTTTTTTCCTAAGAACATTTCAAAAGATTGCTTTCCATTTCCTTCTGGTTCTCAGTCTGTGTGTTTCTTTAAAGTGGCTAACTAAGCAGACACTGGTATACAAGTAGCTCAATTTCAGGTGACACATGTGAGCTTGGACAGTTCCAATTTCCCTACTTGGAAAATCTGAGGAATGAATCAACCAGAGAAATTATACCTTGGATTTGTGTGGTCCATGGAAAAGTCTTCCATAATCAACATGCTGATTTCTTAATGGATAAGGGAAGTCCCTGTTTACCTTTAGTAGTTAAAATAAGCAACTTCCCAGGATTAGGGAGCTGGCTCAGTCAGTAAAGTGTTTGCCTTGCAAGAATGAGGACCTGAGTTTGATCCCCAGAATCCATGTAAAAAATTGGGCATGGTGGCATCAGTCTACCCTTCCTCTGGTGAAGGTCTATGTATTGGCTCATTTTCAGAAACCATCTTTAAGACATAGAGTGAATCTGGCAAGTCTTTTCTTGTAGAGGCAGTTGCTTCTAAAATGTATTTACTAATACCTCCAGGGGCTGCAATGTTATAACCACACCTAAAAACTGATTGAATTAAAAACTTTAGTGAACAGGAAGAGGCCCTGATATCTACTTGGCCAGCCACCCTCCTAGAGGATTTATAATGATAAAGTACTGTGTGGTAAATGACTTTATTTTCTTGTGAAGTGAAATATTTAGGCTTTCATGTGTCTGAAACATTCTTTTCAACCTTTTATACAATATATACCTGAGTTCCTCAACAGTGACTCAAGTATATAGGAGGGAGCAGTACTCAGTGCTATTTGTTTATGTTGGACCCCCAGACTGGGGTACCCAACATTCATAGGAGGCCGCACCCCAATAACTCAGTCCTCAAATCAGGAGATGCAACAAGCATGAGGATTTATTACGTCTGCAGACGGGCCTCCAGAAAGAGAAGCCCCAATTCAGCTTACAAGCTTCTTTTTAAAGACAAAAACCACAAGCGGCAGCTATGTGCCAAGCAGAGGTCGGGGGGGATTTCTGGGGTGATTTCCAGCTTGGGCAGTGAGCATGAAAAGGTCAGCTCAGCTTGTTCTTAGCAGTTAGAATTACTTTTCATTTTTACTTTCTTGTACAGTTTTTCTCAGGCCTGGGGGATTTTAGTTTAAATCCATCATTTTGGGGGGACTTGGGTCCATCATTTCCCCCCTTTTCTTATAGTAAGATTTTAATCCTAAAATCTATAGATCTTCTGTTCTTCTGGAAGCATGGTATTGCTGAGTAAGAACCAGAGCCTGAGTTACTGA
>NW_008328003.1:846528-861982 GCF_000622305.1 Nannospalax galili
GTACCAGCCTATTGAGGATGCATGGTCCAAAAGTTAAAAGAAGGAGAAGAATTACTAGGGGACCTATTAGGGTGGATACTAAGGTAGTTAACCAGGGGCTTTTATTAAACCAGACTTTAAACCATCCTGTTTGGATTTACGTTTTTTTTGTCTTTTATCTAATCTCTGATGGAGTTTAGTCATAGAATCTTTAACAACCCCTGAGTTGTCAGCATAAAAGCAACATTTTTCTCCCAGGGCTGGACAGAGTCCTCCTTCCTTGAGGAAAAGCAGATCTAGCCCCCTCCTATTCTGTAATACTACTTCTGAGAGGGAGGTTAGAGATTTCTCCAAGAGGGTAATTGACTGTTCTATTGCTCTAATATCTTCATCTACAGCCATCTGTAAATCTGCATAGTATTGTGGTCCTTGTATTAGGGCCGCTGTTCCAGTTCCTACCCCCACTGCCACCCCTGCTCCTAGAAGTATTGCTAGGGTCAGGGACACAAGCTCTCTTATATATCTGCCTGGGTGTTGCTCAAAAAACTGTTCTATGGAATTTGTGGGGTGATAAAATACTCGGGGTAGAAGCTTAATCATGACACAGTAGTCTTGAGAGGTTTTAAGGACCATACTAGCTACACATGGAGTTAACCCAGAGTTACATGCCCACCAAGCCCCCTGTGGAGGTAGGAGATAATAATTCCCCTCTCCTGGAGGTGCAGAAATAGTGGAGTTGCAAAGGTGGGCGTGAGCTGGAGGTGAGTTTCCTAAACAGAGCCCAGATCCCGGGACTTCTGTGAGGGTTAGGGGGTGGGGAGTCTCTTTATGACATTGGTCGGTTGAGGTGGTATTATTAAATGTCCCTTGTGTAGCTATGCCTTCGTAATAAGGGGGTGCTGCTGCTAAACATAACCAACAAGATTCAGTCATGTTGGGGTTTGTCTGTCTAATGGCCTTATACGCTCCTGAATTAAATTGAACAGTCGATCCCCTGTGGGTGAAACTCTTTGACTCGGGGGGCTGGAAGTCTGTTTTGACAGGATATGGGCAGGAGAAGTGCCAGAAAAAGGGTTGGGGAGGTGCTGTGAGGTGTGATGCAGTGAAGGTGCTGTGAGGTGATTGAGACTGGCAGAGGATTTGGGTAGCTGGGAATGGGATTTTGGATAGGTAAGATGGGGTTGGGGCCTATAGCTACTGGATGGGAGGAGATGTCTCTCTTAATAGTAAACAAAAGGCCAGGATCTGTCCGATCCTTGTATATTCTAATTCCCCAGGAATGTCCCTTATCCCAATCTGTAACCTTCCTTCCTGCTGGTGTGAATTCTACCCAGAGGGGGTGGCACCATTTACCTTGACAGTCCTGATTAGGAACATTTGGAATCTTATGGGAATAATTTGCTTTTACAGTGATGTAATCCCAGGATGAGGATGGGGACCACCCGGTGTCCCCGGTTGTTTCACATCCCCAGTTTTTACAATAAAAGTAGTCTCTTCCTCCACATTGGAAATCGAGCCGTTTATCTCGATGGTTACCTGGGCAAACATAGAAGGTTAACAGGCGCAACCTGGTTCGTTGTTGTTCACGACACCCTCCCCATGCTATGTGGGGCCCTCTGAACACTTGTTGGTACCCCAGACTGGGGGAAGCTTCTGGGCCAGGTATTTTATCAGGATCGGTGAAGTCTGGTATGTCCCAGGGCGCTGGTGCTCCTAAAGCTAATTTACATAAGTCTGGATACAGTATAGGCCACCAGGTACCCTTAGATGCCATCTTATGAGTTTCAAACACTACAATACCCATTTGATTAATTACCCACCAGGTAGCATGGGGAGATGGGGACTTCCTTGACTGGGGACAAGCCTAAAAACAAGTAGAATCATTAGGTATCTCTGGAGAGTCTTATTTTTAGAGGATTGGATGTCTTGTGGAGATGCCATTTTCCCACGTCGTCCTGGGCCGGAGCTCTCTTGGCATGGGAAGTGTGGATCCAGGCCGAAATCCCGTCTACTTTGAGGGCTGTGGGTGTAGTCAGGAGAACCGTGTAGGGTCCTTTCCACTGTGGTTCAAGAGTCTTTACGTTGTGTCTTTTCACGTACACCTGATATCCAATCCAGTAGGAGTGGGATGTTTGTGGACTCCCAGGCTGGTAGACAGCAGCCAAGGGCCTCCAAACCTGGTTCTGGATGATCTGGAGGGCTTGGAGTTTTGTTTTTAGGTTGGGATTATCAAAAGAAGAGGGCAAGGGGGACGAGGCTACATTGAGGACAGGAGGTGGTTCTCCAAAAAGGATTTCATAGGGGGTTAAGCCATGTATAGCAGGAGTATTTCTAGCCCGAAATAGAGCTAGAGGTAGGAGCTGCACCCAGTCTTTAGTGCCAGTCTCTAGAGCCAATTTAGTTAAGGTCTCTTTAATAGTTTTATTTATTCTTTCTACCTGTCCTGAACTTTGGGGTCTAAGCACAATTTAATTTTCAATTAATCCCCAATGTTTTGGCCATCCCCTGACTTACCTGGGAGACAAAGGCTGGACCATTATCAGACCCAATTACCTTGGGCAGTCCAAATCGAGGAAAGATTTCTTCAATCAGCTTCTTCACCACAGTCTGGGCTGTTTCCTTCCAGGTGGGGAAAGCTTCAACCCACCCTGAAAAAGTGTCTATAAACACTAAAAGATATTTATAACCATATTTTCTTGGGAGTACCTCAGTAAAATCTACTTCCCAGTTAGTCCCTGGTTGTGTCCCTCTTTCTCTCTTGGCAGATGGGACCTTTGACCTAGTTGCATTTACCAGGGAACATGAGACACAATCTCCCACTACCTTTTGAACTAGTTGATTGAGGTCTGGGAAGTAATAACGTTGTTCTTCTCTTTCCAATAGTGTTTTTAGTTTCTTGTGTCCCAAATGTGTCCACTGGATGATTCAATTCTGATATTCCCACATTTTAGATTCTGGGTTCAAAGTAGCGTTGAGCCTCCGAACGAGTTCCAGATCCTGCTCAGTGTAGGTGAAAAGAGCATCTCCCTCTTTTGTTGGTGCTTTAATTTCAGCCTCAAGGTCCGAATGGGTGTAAAGAATACAAGTATCTTCCACTGCCTGACGGGCAGTTTCATCTGCCATCCGATTGCCCTGAGAAATCAGCCCCTGGTCTCGCTGATGTCCAGGGCAATGGATAATGCTGACCTTTTTTGGCAAGTATAAGGCTTGCAGAAGGGCCACTATGGCTTCTTTGTTTTTAATGTCCTTACCAGCCGAGGTGAGTAGTCCTCGCCTCTGGTAAATTTCCCCATGTATATGGGCTGTGGCAAATGCATAGCGGCTGTCAGTGTAAATGTTGACCTTTTTGCCCTCTGCTAATTTTAGGGCCTGAGTCAGGGTTTCTAATTCAGCCCACTGGGCTGATGTTCCAGCCGGTAGGGCTTGGGCCCAGATTATCTTTTCCCCATCGACCACCGCTGCCCCCGCCTTATGCTCACTGTCTCATAGAAAGCTGCTCCCATCCGTATACCAAGTGGCATCTGCATCTGTTAGGGGCTGGTCCGTGAGGTCTTCCTTGGTCCCATGTGTCTCCGCAAGTATTTGCTGACAGTCATGGGGAATCTCAGTACCTTTCTTGGGGGCTGGTAGCAGCATGGTGGGGTTTAAGGTGGCAGGGCTACCAAACTTGATTTTTTCTGGATTTAATAGTAGTGCCTGGTAATGGGTCACCCTGGCATTTGACAACCATCTGTCAGGAGGCTGTCTAATAATGGACTCCACTGCATGTGGTGTTATAACAGTTAGGGGCTGACCCATAGTGAGTTTGTCTGAGTCTTTAACCAGGGATGCTATTGCTGCCATGATTCTCAAGCATGGGGGCCAGCCAGCGGCTACATTGTCCAGTTTCTTTGAGAGATAAGCTACTGGCCTTTTCCAGGGTCCCAAAGTCTGAGTAAGGACCCCTTTTGCCATCCCTTTATTTTCATCTATATATAAGACAAAAGGCTTTGTCAAGTCTGGCAATCCTAAAGCTGGAGCCATCAGCAGTGTTTCTTTTTTATTTTGTCAAAAGCTCTCTGGTGTTTTTCAGTCCAGACAAAAGGAGTCCCATTCTTTGTCAAGGGATATAGAGGAGCCGCTATTTCAGCAAAACCTGGTATCGATAATTTACAAAATCCTGCACTTCCCAAGAACTCTCTGAGTCCTCTGGCTGAGGTTGGTGGGGGGATAGAGGCTACTGCCTGTTTCCTGCTTTCTGTCAGCCAACGTTGCCCTCCCTCCAACCTATAGCCCAAATAGTTCACCTGTTGCAGACAGATCTGGGCTTTCTTTGCCAAGGCCCGGTATTCAAGTTCCCCTAGTCTCTGTAGGAGAGCCTCTGTACCTTGCAGACAGCTAGCTTCTGTCTCAGCTGCTAAGAGGAGGTCATCCACATATTGAAGAAGCATAATCTGTGGGTTTCTTACCTGAAAGTCAGCCAGATCACGGTGTGGAGCTTCATCAAACAAAGTAGGGGAGTTCTTGAATCCTTGGGGAAGTCGTGTCCCGGTTAGTTGCCCCGATATTCCAGCTTTAGGGTCCTACCATTCAAAAGCGAAGATGGGCTGGCTAACCGGACTCAGTCTTAGGCAGAAGAATGCATCCTTCAGGTCAAGTACAGTATATCACCTGTGACTGGGAGGCAAAGAACTCAGGAGATTGTAAGGATTTGGAACAGTGGGGTGGATATCTTCTATTTTCCGATTGACTTTTCTTAGGTCTTGGACCAGTCGATAGTCATTCATTCCTGGCTTTTTTACGGGGAGCAGTGGGGTGTTCCAAGGTGACTGACAGGGGTGGAGTATGCCTATTTGTATAAGTCCTTGAATGTGGGGTCTAATTCCCTCCCAGGCCTCTCTGCTCATAGGGTACTGCTTGATTGAAACCGGGGTTGCAGAAGGTTTTAGAGTGACCACTATTGGAGGCTGGTTGAATGTCAGTCCGGGGCCTCCTGTCTCGGCCCATGCTGAGGGGAATTTAATTAGCCAATCAGATATACCAGGAGTCCCTGTTATTGGTTCTTTATATAACCGATGTCCATCTTCCAGTCGCAGGGTTAATACCCGTAGTGGAGCCCCATTTTTTTTTTTTAGAGTAGCTCCCTTATTAGTGAAGTGGATGTGGGCTCCCAGCTTAGAGAGTAAATCTCTCCCAAGAAGGGGATAGGGGCAGTCGGGGACCAACAAGAACGAGTGGGAAACTTGTCCTGTACTGGTCCACTTTTTGTTTTGTTGTCCACCTGTATATCTTTCCTCCGGTGGCCCCTTGGACCCAGGCTGTTTTGGAACTCATAGGTCCCTTGGTTGTTGTCAAGACTGAGTGTTGAGCTCCCGTATCTACCATGAAGGTAGTCAATTGCCCCCCATCTTTAAAGTTACCCTGGAATCAGGGGGGAGATCCTGGCCCCGACTCCCCTAATCCTCTAGAGCCAGGATTGGGGTTGTCTTCTTTTGTCTGTTCAGCTTTTTTGGACACTCTCAAACCCAATGTCCTTTTTCTTTGCAATAGGCACACTGGTCTTTATCCACTCGGGGTCTTCTTTTGTCTCCCAGGTCCCTACCTGGTCCTGTTCCCTGGACTAATGTGGCCAAAATTTGACTTAACTCTTTATTTATTTATTTTTATTTTTTTTTATTTTCTGGCTTTCTGTTTTGTTTTTTTTTTAATTTTATCCTCCCTTTTTTTAATGTCTTACATTTATTGTAAATTTTTTCAGCTTTTTTTTACTAAATCTTGTAAGGAGTACCCCTGAAGGCCTTTTAGCCGTTGAAGCTTTTCACAAATGTCAGGAGCAGATTGCCCTATGAAGGCCATAATAAGGTCCGCCTGGCGCTCCTGAGCTGTGGGATCAAAAGGGGTGTACATCCTATATCCCTCTATTAGGCACTCTAGAAACCCTGCAGGGGTTTTATTTTTTCCCTGGGTTATAGCACGTACCTTTGCCAAATTGGTTGGGCGCCTTCTGGCCCCTTTGAGACCCGCTATTGGAGTCTGGCGATAAAGACGGAGACGCTCCCTACCGGCCATGGTCTCGTGGTTCCAGTTGGGTCTGGTCAGAGGAAATCCTTTATCTATTTTATTTGGGAGTGAGTGGGTGTCCCATCCTTCCCGTGGACACTTTTCTGGGCTTCTAAAATGACTCGCTGTCTCTCCTCTGTAGTTAAAAGCACCTGGAGGAGTTGTTAACAATCCTCCCAGGTGGGTTGATGGGTGAGGAGAATAGGCTCTATTAAAGCAGTTAGACCCTGAGGGTCCTGAGAAAAAGAGGGATTATGAGTCTTACAATTATACAAATCTGAGGCTGAGAAAGGCCAGTATTGGATCTGATCCCCTACAGTTTAGAGGGGAAAAACCTGGGCAGTCCAGGTTCCACCCGAAGGACCCCCCATCCCTCCTTAGGTGAAGTCTGCTAGATGGAGGCGGGGATTGGTCAGGTTCAGTGGAATCAGGAGAGGGATGAGGTAGTCCTTGGGGTGGAGGTAGTTCTTGGGGTGGGGGTGCCTGCACAGGTGGATAGGGAGGTGGAGGATCAAGGAGAGTTAGAGAGGCTTGGTCCTCAGGGAGGACTGGCTTCTGCTTCTTCTGCTCAGGGGAAGACTGGAGGGGCAGGAGGGAAGAAGTGAGATTCGGGGGAGTTGAAGGGGTAAGGGGCCCTTGCTCAGTCTCTCTGGTTCCTCAAGGAGGTAGAAATGGCCATGCCCAAGGTGTGGGGTTCCAGGCCAAGTCTTCCCAGGTGACTATATAGGCCACCTGGTCCGGGTGTCCATGTGGTCCTGGTGGAAAATGTATTCCTTAACCTGTAAAATAGTAGCGAGGTCAAAAGTCCCATCTCTTGGCCATCCTTTTTCAAAGGAGGGCCATGTAGAGGAACAGAGACTCTGCCACTTCTTCTTCTGGACCTCTAGTGATAGATTATGGGCTCGCTCTACAACTTCCTTCCAATGTTCTAGAGTCAGACTCAAAGGAGTAATCAGTGATTGACCCATGGTAAAAGACTTTTAGAAGAGAAATGGAGAAAAATAAGAAGAAAGAGAGAAAGAAAGAGATAGAGAAAGAGAGAGAGAGATAGATGCCACTCCAAACAGTAATGACCAGTGAGTGTGCTTGTGGACGAGTACCTATCGGTGCCCAGTTTTTCTTCTGCAGGGGACGTGAATTTATCTGGGATTCACGTCTGGGACCCCCTTATCCTTCCACGGGAGTCTTTTAACAAGTACCTAACGTTGCCCAGTTTTTCTTCTGCGGGGGACGTGAATTTATCTGGGATTCACGTCTGGGGCTCCCTTATCCTTCCACGGGAGTCTTTTAGCGGCAAGCGCCCTGTGGCTCTTATTTGATTGACCCGTGCCTGTGGGGCTTTTTCAGTGGCTGAAGAGAGGAATGGAGAGGAGAAGGAAGTACAGAAAGGCTGTCTCGTCTCCACCCGTGCGGGAAGTCGGGGTCCGCTAAGAGGGCTAAGAGCCTTCAGCTTACACCAGGGAGTAGCCCTGGCCAGAAAGCCTCAATTACTCTTTTGCCATTAATGGTCCCACGTGAAGACTTGAGCCGAAAATAGAAGGAAAGATAGAAAGAGTACGGGGAAAGCTTAAAATAGAGAGAGTGGAAAAACCAGATCTTCCCCTTTTTAAAGTAATAATATAACCTTTAAACACATACACATCACACTGAATTACATTCGTACGGACCGGTCCTTCTTTCACTCAGACGCACGCTGCACTCAGCATTTTCACTTTCAGGATCCCCAAGTACAAATACAGATAAACACAAATCAAAAATCCTTACCGCGCACTTCTTAACCCAAGAACTGAAAGTACAGACTGGAAGGGGAGTAGCCAAGCCAATCTCCCTTCTCCCGAGGTGAGGAAAACTATGCTGTCTTCCTCATTTTAGATCACTCTGGCCACCAAGGTCAGAGTGGCGGAACCTGGGGTCTCTGGGCATGTCTGCCACTCCTGCTGGTTCCCAGAGTACAGACTTACAGGTCCTGTACAGGCACAATTATTCAGGCGGAACGTTCCCAGGACAGGAAATGACTGACAGACATTAAGACCAAGACAAACCACAAGACATCTGTTCTTACCTCCTGCTGATCTGAGGAAATGAGTCTGAGGTCGACCGAATCCCGGACGAGCCCCCAAGTGTTGGACCCCCCCCAGACTGGGGTACCCAATGTTCACGGGAGGCCACACCCCAATAACTCAGTCCTCAAATCAGGAGATGCAACAAGCATGAGGATATATTACGTCTGCAGACGGGCCTCCAGAAAGAGAAGGCCCAATTCAGCTTACAAGCTTCTTTTTAAAGACAAAAACCACAAGCGGCAGCTATGCGCCAAGCAGAAAAGCGGCGGCTATGGGCCAAGCAGAGGTGGGGGGGGATTTCTGGGGTGATTTCCAGCTTGGGTAGTGAACATGAAAAGGTCAGCTCAGCTTGTTCTTAGCAGTTAGAATTATTTTTCATTTTTACTTTCTTGTACAGTTTTTCTCCGGCCTGGGGGATTTTAGTTTAAATCCATCATTTTGGGGCAACTTGGGTCCATCATTTATTCATTAATTTAGCATCTACTTCCTTCGCTCCAGGCCTCCCTCCTTTCTTTTGAGATAAGGATGACCTTGAATGCTTGATTGTCCCTGCCTCAATCTACTAAGTACTGGGATCGTAAGTTTGCGACACTATGCTGGATTTAAGTGGTTTGTAGGATCAATCCCTGAGCTTCAAACATACTAACCAGCACTCTACCAACTTCATCCCCAGCCCCAATATTTCTTGAGAAATTTGTGTGTTCAAAATCACAAACTTATACATGTTCGAAAGCATGTTTAAAGTAAAAGTCAAACAATATTTAGGGTGAAGAAACTCTTTTTTTATTTTTTGGGGGGTTCTTTTTAAAGACAGATTCTCACATTGTAGCCCATGTTGGCCTAGAGATCTCTACGTAGTCCAATGTAGCCTTAAACTCACAGCTATCTTTTTGGCCCAGTCTTCTAACTGCTGGGATTATAGTCATAAGCCACAATGACCACCTAGGAAACTTGTTTTTTTTTTTTTTCCAGTCTTTTTGAGAAAGAGTTTCCCTGTAGAACTTGCTATGTAGGCCAGGCTGGCCTGGCCTTGAACTCACAGAGATCTGCCTGCCTCTGCCTCCTGAGTGCTGGGATTAAAGGCCTGCACTACCACACCCTGCAGATGTTTGTTCTTAAGTACATCTGAATCAGCCTAGGGTGGAGGCTGTACTCTGTAGTCTGTAAATAGTAGATAAAGCCCAAGACAAAACAGATTTTCCACATCCAGCCAAAATAATACCATTGACCTTCATTCACAGTGCAAAGCATTCAACTGGATATTTGTCAGAATGCTAATATTCCTGCAAAGATGAACCGCATCAATCACTGCATCTCATCTTCAGAAAGATAAGGAAACAAGGGTGTTCTTCATCTTGATGAATTTCCCTAGAGGAGATCCAATCACTTTCACCCCATCATTCTCCTTGCTAAGAAATTTGTTCTTTTCAAAAACCTATCTGGCTTCTAAACACCCAGTGTAAAACTAGCATTAAGGTTTATCTCTTTGCAATTAGTGCACAGAGCAATTAATTGATTACAGGGATAGCAATGTTTCTTCCTCTCTCAAGAACCTGAAGAACCAAAATGCTGATGTCTAAAGAAAGAATTATTTCAATGACTTTGATTAATTAGCTATAACCTCTGCTCAACCCTTCAGTAGACATACTTCATATACTCCCCTCTATTCTGCACTCTGTAATACTGAGGCTGTACCTATTGCTTCTTAGCAGAGCCACTGATACAGTAGTTTGAACTGACCTCTCTAGTCTATCATTTCAGAGCTTTATCTTCAAACACATCAATCAAGTCAGATGCCATCATTAATGTATGCTATATATTCAAGAAATGGAATATTAATTGCATCCATGTAATAATCATAGCTATGATAAATTTAATATTTGTTGTGTTGCAAGAACTATAGAATGCATCTTATATGTATTACTCCACTATAGTACTATGAGGTAGATACAGACATTCTTTCTTGGAGGTTGTGGATATAAATTTCAGGGAGGGAAAGCAATTTATCTAGTAAGATTCAGTTAAAGAGCTGAAGAGATAGTTCAATGTGTAAAAGCCTTGTTGGGTAAGTCTGACAACCTGAGCTCGAACCCTAGAACCTATGTAAGAAGCCAGGTGAGGTGGCTTGCATCTGTAATCTCATCATCCCTAGGGTAAAATGGAAAGTGAAGATAGGAGATTTGCCTGGAAGCACATGAGCCTGCTAGCTTGTGTTACAAAAAAAAACAAGAGAGACTTTTCCTCAACAAGGTGGTAGGAAAGAACTGACTCCCAAAAGATGTCCTGTGACCCCTCATGTGCACCATGGCTTGTGCATGTGCATGGTATTTAAAAAATTTTTTTACCTATTTATTTTTATATTATGTATATGAGTAATTTGTATCCAGTGCTCTTGGAGACAAGAAAAAGGCAATGGATCCTCACAAACTGGAGTTGTAGATGCTTGTTAACTGTCATGTGGATGCTAGGAACTAAACCTCGGTCCTCTGCAAGAGAATTCAGTGCTCTTGACTGTTGAGCCAACTCTCCAGCTCCAACCCCACAGTCTTCCATACATATATACATGTATACACACATGACACACACTAATGATAATAAATAAAAAAGTCAGCTAAGAAGTAGCAAGGCTGGAGTTTAAAATCAGGTAGTCTGCCTCCAAATTTCATGCTCTTGATACCCCTCAGTTGCTGACTCCTAACATCCAATCAGGCAGTCTTGTGGTACCACACTAGCTACATCATTAACAAGAGCATACCTCAAGACAGAAGAGAACAAAGTTGAGGAAATCTAACAAGACACAGGTCCATTTTCCTAAAGTCAAGAGAAAAGTAGATAATCCTTCCCTGAGGCCTGCTCCTGTCACACAAATGGTACATCCTTCCTAGAGTTGGGCCATATAAGTATTACATAGAGAAAAGGAAAAAACTTCCCAGACAGAATACTGAGGAAGTTTTGGAGAGAAACTGTCCTCACAGGACCCCTTGGGGATGGAAAAGGACTGATGCATTCAGGGTTTCTTGCAGATGATAATTGCTAAGCAACTCTGATAACAACCAGGAGTTCTTGGGTGTATCCTTTGATGAGGAATGGGACTTCACTTGAGATCACCACAGGCAGAGAGGGGCTGTGAGCTCTGATCAGAATCTAGAGTGGAAAATGTGATTGGGGAGCTTACAATCTAGAGTGGAACCTAGGGTCAAGACTGTAATCACTTTTTACTGTGTAACAGAATTTCACACCAAACATCTTATTAAATGAGACCATCGTGAAGGAATTTGGAGCTAAAATCAGTAATTTTGTTCTCTGGACATGGAAAGACACTTCCCTACCAGGAGTCTATTCAGGTTACAAGAGTTAAAGAGTTAAAATTCTACTAAAGAACACTAAATACTAGCTCTGTGATGAATTACAAACTAAGTTTATTGATTCCAAAAGTTGCCCAGAAATGTAGAGAATCTCAAGTCTTTGCCATGGGTAATACTATAAGATTTTGGAGGTAGTATTATTAAATAATCATCACTACCTTTGTTTGGTATTTGCTCTTTGCTGGGAATCTTCCTAAAGACCTTAAGCACTTTTGCTTTGTTTTATTTTATATTTTAAAAATATTTTATTTATTACTTTTATTTTATGTGTATGATGAGTGTATTGCCTACGTATATGTTGTGTACCTGTGTTGTGCAGTACCAGTGGAGGTCAGAGAGGGCATTGGAGTTCCATAGGACTGTAGTTACAGATGGTTGTTAGCACCATGTGGGTGTTGCTTGGTATCAAACCCAGGTGTCTGCAAAAGCTGCCAGTGCTCTTAACTGCTGAGCCATCTCTCTAGCCCCCATTTTGCTTTATTTAATAAACATACTAAATTATGAATTACTTAGTAATGCCTCCATCATTATCTGAAGAAATAACTGAGGCTTAAACAAATCAAGGAGCTTTATAGGTCAAGGTAGATTTTAAAGTTTTAGTTATTATGTTTCCTTTATTTTTAAATTAAATTTTTACAGTTTGATACAATATAGTTTGATGTTTAGATTCCCTCCCCTATATGCACCTCCCCTTACTGCTCCCCACCATTTTACTGTACTTTATTATATAGATAGATAAATGATAGATAGATGATACATGATAGATATATGATAGATGATAGATACACAACACACACACACACACACACACACCCTAGTGTTGTATAAGCTTGTCCTCTCTGTGACCAACAATGCCTTCCTCTAGCTTCTCAACACTGGCTTCAATCATCTTAAACTAATGGGACTATTAGACTCTCTGTAGGAGGGGAGGAGTACAGGGAGACAGTCACCCCTCCCACCCAATCAGTCAGCCTTAATTGCATGAGGGGGAGGGACTAAAGATAGACACAGGGGAAGCCAGAGAATAGGAGGGCACTTGGCCATCTTGGACTGGCAGCAGCCAGCCTGGAAGCCAAAGCTGAAATGTAGATTAAAAAACAGCTCAAGAGTGCCCATACCTTTGTAAGTACTCCCTCATTGCCATCATATGCTCTGTTAGTAAGTCCAATAAATACTTTTAATCCCTAAACTGAAGTTTGGAGGAATATTGTATTTGTTGTAATAAAGTTGGCAGGAGGAGGGGCCACAATGGGCTTGGGAGCCAAGGGTGAGCAACTCCCAGGAGTAAATTCAAGTTACAAATGTAGAATCTGATTTCTGTCACCAAATGTACTTCAGTTTGTGTCCAATCATTGGAGCCTGATTAATCAACTGAGTCCCATTCTTCTTTTAATATTTTAGGTGTATGTGTGTATTCCTACAAGTCTGTAAGTGTGCCCATGTTATGCAATGCTCATGGAGGTCAGAAGAGGGCATCAGATTCCTTGGAACTGAAATTGCAGACAATTGTTAGCCACCAAGTGGTTGCTGGGAACCAAACCCAGGTCCTCTGTAAGAGCAGCCAGTGCTCTTAATTTTTGAGTCATCTTTCCAACCCCCCCACAAGAGTCCCATTCTTAAAAGAGACTGTCTTTCTCCCTCCTAGCAACCATCAGTTTCCAAAAGTTCCTTAGGTTTGGTTGGGGTTTTTAACCCATTTTCCCATGTCTATGCTGGTATTTTTGTCTGGTTTGAATTCGTATGGGACTAGTTTATGGTGTCACCATTGCTGTGAGCTCATATGAATAACTGAGAAACTATCTGGAAAACTCCATTTCCTTCTTGTCATCTACCACCTCTGGATTTTTCAATATTTCCACCCTCTCTTCTCCATTGATTCTAAGTCTTGGGAGGCAGAAGTTTGATACAGGTGTTCTAGTCAGGGATAAGCACTCTGCAGCCTCTTGTTCTCTGCACATTGGCCAATTGTGGGTTTCTGTGTTAATCACCATCTGCTGCATAGGGAAATTTATCTGGTGAGAGTTGAGAGGCATGTTGTGGAAGGCAGTCTATGCATCACAGCATGTGGGTAGAGATAAGAGGACAACTTTATGGAGGTCATTCTCTTTTTCTATGTATGTGAGTTATGGGGATTGAACTGCAGTCACCAGACTTGCTGGCAAGTGTGTTTACCTACTAAGCCATCTTACTAGCTCAAGGTATATTTCTTAAATAAATATTTTTGTTGATTTCAGAATTTCATACAATATATTCATATCACTATCAGACCATCTCAGTACCAGCTTAACTTCTCTTTGTTTGTCCTGTGACTCAGGTATGTGGTACCTTCAGTAATTGGGTCTTACTGTCAAGTTCTGCTAGATAACCAAGTACAATGGTAACAGCCAATATCGTTTGAGGATCTATGGGATCTTTTGGTCAACAGTTCCAAAAGAGAGAGTCTATTCCTGGCATTGGCATTTTCATTGCTACCCTGCAGTGTCTAATGAACCCATTTTATAAGGCAACTACATTTAAACTCTTTTTATGATATATATATATGAACGTAGTTTCTGTAGTATGTTTCTATATGACTCTTTCAAAAGCACTGAAGGTCAGTTATCCCTCCTGTTACTCCCTCTTCGACCCTACCCTCAGCTTCTCACCTCATTAAGCATGTCCTGCTAGTCCTCTTTCTCATTTACATCACCGCATTCTACCCCACCCCCCATGAACCACCACCTATGGCCTCTTATTAATTTTCTGCTCTCTAAGGATTTTCTAATTGAAAAACACTTATCTAAAGATTCAAAGCTAGCATCCACTTATGAGTGAGAACAAGTGATGTTTGTCTTTCTAGGTCTCAAAAAAGATTAAAAAAATGTTCAATGTCTTTAGTCATTAGGGAAATGCAAAGTAAAAACAGCTTTGAAATTTCATTTTACCCCAGTCAGAATGGCTAAGAGGCAAAAAATTTAAAAAAGTAATAAACAATAGCAAATGTTGGCAAAGGTGTGGGGAAGGAGAACACTTGTTCACTGCTGATGGGAATGCAAACTGGTACAGTCATTATGGAAATCAGTGTGAAAATTCCTCTAAAAACTAAAAGTAGATCTCCCACATAATCCAGCCATACTGCTCTTGGGCATCTGTATCTAACTACAGAGATAACTAACTGTACATTCACATTTATTACTGCTCTATTCACAATAGCTAGGAAATGGAAACAACCTAAATGTCCAGCAAGTGATGAATGAACAATGAAAATACAGTACATTTCCACAATGGAATATTATTCAGTTGTTAAGAAAAATGAAATTATGAATTTCTTGGGTAAATGGATAGAACTGGAAACAACCATCCTAAATCAGGTAACCCATACCCAGGAAAACAAATGTCACATGTTTTCTGTCATAATGGACTCTAGTTTTGAATTTTTAGATAGGTGTGCTTCAATTGGAATTTTCTATTGGAAAATCTATTGAGGTCAATGAACTAGTAAGTGGCCATGGGGGTGTTGGTTCATAGGAGAGGAGATAGAATGCAATGATTTAAATGGAATAGGGGAATAATGTATAGAACTGGTTAAATGCAGTGGGGAACGGGTGAGCAGAGAAGAGGAGGGACTATGAGGAGGGAAAACTAACACAAAGGTAGATTTTATTAAACCAATTTCTGACGCCTTTAAAACAATTGCTCCTAACTACTCTAGCTTCTGTCCTGAACAGCAATGGTTGCAGCTGAGTGTAGCAATCTTAACATCCATCAATAGAAACAAGACTCAGAGAGAAACCAATGTTGGAATCTTCCAGGGCTGAGATGTGAGAGATTACTAGCACCTGGGAGGCTGGAAAGGCAGTTCAGCAGCCAAGAGCACTTGCTACTCTTTCAGAGGCCTCAAGTTCAGTACCCAGCATGATGACTCATAACTGTATGTTCCAGGGGGATCTTACATCTTCAGGCTCCTCAAGCACCAGGCATGTGCATGATATACATCCATTCATGCAAGAAAACATCCATCCACATATA
>NW_008328003.1:862032-866713 GCF_000622305.1 Nannospalax galili
TCATTATTTGGGGGGAAATTCACACATGAATTTCCAGTGCTCATTCTGACTCCTCCCATGTTCCCTCCACTCTCTATTTCTGTTCCTCTTCTTTGATTGTTATTGTTACATATAAAACATACATTTATAAATACATACACATATACACATATATGTAATGCACCAAGTCCATTTAGTGGTGCTCATATGTAAATGTTTAAGGCTGACCATTTGGGATTAGATAATCAGTGAGACTGTCCCTAGAGAAAACTGATTCTTCTTCCCTCAGCATCCATTGATTGCCTCTAGCTCTTCATCCTGTGAAATCCCTCATTCACACTGGCATACCATTAGGTCTTGTTAGGCTACCATTCTGTTAAGATTTCATGGGAGTATTGTGTAGAATATGTTATCCAGCAGCAGGAGTCCTGTTCCTCTGGCTCTTTTAATCTTTTCACCCTGACTTCTGTGATTTTCCCTGAGCCTTAGGTATAGAGGTCTCATTGTAGATGTATCAGTTAGGGTTAGGTACCAAACAGTCACTTATAAAAAGAAATATGTTTTAAAATTTTTATTAGAAAAAATGTAAAATGACTAGCACTGGAAGAGTTGAGAGAATAAAGGAATATGTTCATGAAGTTTAGAATTGCTTCACATGGAAAGAAGACATAAGTCAGTCCCTGAACTTGGTGAGGATTTCTGCTTGCCAAGTGTCCAGAATGCTTTTTTGAGACCCACTGTTTTATTCTAATAAAACCCCTGTGAAACAGGCAGAAGCAATTTTATGGTCTTGGGGTTACAGCTAAAAAATCTCCCAGCCAGGAAGGGGCAGTGAGATATTAAGTCAAAGACCACACAAAGGACTTTGGACTACCTGGTTCCTCCAGCTTCTGAATTTGGAGAAAGAGAGAGAGAGAGAGAGAGGCATACCACATAATCTCTGAGCAGTAAACTGCATAGAAAATCCAAGATTTCACTCCTAGGCTCTATCTAGATGGCCCACAGGACTGTGGGTGACAAAAATTAACATCCCAGGAGCTACATTATCTCCAGCTAGGCGACTACAATACATTTGATATCCAGGTCTTTAGTCTTTCCTTTTCTAAAATAGTATCATTGGAGATGAAAAGACCGATGTGATCACAGAAACTAATTAAGGAGTAATTAAGAATTCAAAATTGCAATAGAGCCGTTTTATAGTCAAGAGTTATCCTAGAAACAATTGCTGAGTTTAAGACTACCCCACTAAAGGTAGTCTTAACAGAACAAAGATAATTGTCATAAACAGGACCTGCAAGACTTGGTTGGGAAGTTTTCAAGTACTAAGTGGTCTCTTAAGTGTTCATAGACGGAGATGTTGCAATGTCAGTTTCATTGTCTTGCCATAATTTAGCTGAGACCTGAACTAGCTTTGCATTATCTTTTTATCTTTAATGTTAGCACTCCATCTACACATATATGTATTCTGTTAGGAAAGAACTTCTTTCAACACTGTTTTATGATTACTTTTTTCTGTCAGTTTCCTGTGGGAAAGTGGTTAATATTTTGCACTGTAAAATTTTTAAAAAGTCAAAGATTTTGAAAGGAAACTCAGCCCATATGTTTCTTTGAAAATTAGAAATAGAAATTCTGGGTGACCTGACTAGTAAATAGAGCAGGTAAACTTAGGGTGAAACTTGAAAATATATTTTAAACCACATCGTCCACATTTACAAAAAATAATGTTTTCTGAAATACTTTATTTTATATTATCTTATTTAATTCTCATGGTTTCCTTGAGAAATTGAGAGAGCAGATATTATAATAATTTGAATAATGGAGACTAGATTTTTAACAGACTCAGACTTTACTCAAGGTAAAACTAGGTATGATATGGGAAGCCAGTCTTGAACTTGGTTTTCATCTCCTAGTCAAGGGTTCTTTCCACATCACCAGCCTTTACTCACTCACTTCCCCACAGCTTTCGATTCTTAGTCAACAACTACTCCAATAGTTTGAAAGAGAAATTTCCAAGTGTACACGGTTGGCTATTTCTCTGAAAACACTTCATCTTTATTATACTGACTTTCTTCACAGATGTTAGGACCTTTTACCATGCTAAAAGAGAAGGAAGGCCGGCCTGGTCTACATAGTGAGTTCCAGGACAGCAGGGTTTACAGGGAGACCCTGTGTCAAAAAAGACAAAAAAAGAAAGAAAGAAAGAAAGAAAGAAAGAAAGAAAGAAAGGTGTTGGCACTGAGCACAGCAGAAAGGCATCTGCTGACATCACGGACACACCTTCAAAGTGGGCGCTGCAAGGCTGTGAGGACGGCAGCTGGTTTTGGTCGCTGTGTGCCTGACTCGTGTGGGTGCGCATGTGCACAGTGCGCACCTGCCTCAAATCTAGAATGTAATTAAATTAGTTTGTATTGCTCCTGCCCTTCCCAAACCTGCACCAGCAGGAATTCCTTGCCTGGTATGTGGACAGTAGGGTACTCAAGGTCTATAAGTGAGCAGGACTGTCAGTGACATCTTTTCTTCAAAAGTTGGCATTGTGCCTTGTCACTACAAAAGTCATCCAGAAAGGAGGATGCTTCTATCATACTCCTTACTTGGTTTCTTCATGTCCTGCAAGCAAAATGCCCAGTGTCTTTCTCATAGGAAATTACCATCATGTTCTGACATGTAACCTAACATCAATGACAGTAACCATCATGACGTGATGTGGAACCTCAGAAGCTTCCCTGGTCAACAATTCATAGTGATAGCTTACCCCTCAAATTGGGATTTCCACTCAACAACCAAATGATTCCTTAAAGTACCTTTTCTGCCATATATATGGTGCATTTGTTTAAACTCTCTAACTTCTGCTTTTATTGTTCTTCATGATGCTTTTCTACATCTATGACACTCAAAGATTAGCATTACATGATGCAATTTTTAAAGAGGATGGACAAGATCTCTGAAGGTTCATTGCTCTCCATTCCAAGAAAATGACAATACATCTTGGGACTCTGCAGCCAAGGGTGTATCAGGACAGAACCCCCCCAAATAATAACAATAAATTAATTAGCAAGATTAACCACAGCAAGAAAAGAGCTCATCATTTGTACCACTGGTCTCCTCTAATGAACAATCTTGGTTATGGCAGTAAGAATGGAAGGCACTACCCTATTCTGAATTCCTCAGGATCATTCTCCATGCTTCCTCATGCTGGGGCACTGCCATGAGGCTGACACACATCTCCCAACCCCTGAAAGGTTCTGTGAGACTGCCTTGTGCTGATTGCACCACGTTGTTCAGCAACAACATCAGCCACACTTAACTCAACTTGAGCTGGCTTCTTTGTTGTAACACTCTCTGGACTGGAATTGTGACTCTGCCATTCCAATCACAAACAGAAAGGACACCAAGCTTTGTGAACATCCTCTACCTCCAGCATTCCTCCTTGGAATGGAGAAACATGCGTGGTATTCTCTGGGTAGAAGACAAGCTTCATTTTTTGCCATATGTTCCACTTTGTCATTCATGCCTTTTAGCCACAGTTTTGTCAACTGTTGCTCATGCTCTGATTTCTTCAAGTGACTTGTAAGTGCAAAATTTGGCTTCTTGTCATCTCTCTCCACCCCAGGAACCCTAACACAACATAAATATTAACTTATTTGCTGTCCAGTGACCCAGACAGACAGCATCACCTGCTTTTCTAGTTTTTCATCCCCTCCTGAGTGTTTTAGTATCTTGAGAACCTAATTTGCAGGCTAATCTAAATAACTGATGTCCATCAGAGCTTCTTCTATACTGTAAAAACAATGTCCCACCAAGAGAATATGCAAGACACTAAAGTCTTGTACCATTTCTTAGATCCCTGATGAATTAACTTCCTTTTTAACTATGCTATGAACACAGTACTATCAGTCAAGTTACATGACTTTCTTGGGAAGACATGAACAAAAATCTATTTACTCTAGATAGAGCAGTGACAAAAGACCTAAGAAACTATCTCCTCGAAGTCTAGCTTGAGGAATGAGTTTATTATTGGAATTGCTTAGGGGAGTATGGGTCACTCAGGATACTGCATCCTCTAAAAGCCCACCCCGGTATGAGTGATGACTTGTGAAATCTGCATCTTTATATCTTACTGCACAACTTGTAGACAGCTCTGAAAAAGAGTATTCTCTCCTTAGCCATTATTTATGGCTTTTATAATAGCGACAGCAAGGGACTTCATGAGTCTTACAACTTTCTTGCGAATTTTCTTATGCTGTCTTTCCTCCAGAGGGACTATTTCAATCTGAGCAAAACAGTCCCATTTACATGGAAAATTTTACTGAAATTGTACTATGTGTTAGGGAATTTAAATTTAAAGACTCAAAGTAGCATAGCTGCAGGTGCCAGCTGGCCAAAACGGACAGTACCTGAAAGGGGGAGTGAGGATTGAAAGAAAGGAAAGGAGACAGAAAAGACGCTTCTTGGGAGGGCTCACAGTGAATACTGCAGCCCCAATTTATTTCAGTTCTGCCTTTTTATACAGAAGAACTCAATTAGTTACAACTGCTGTATTTCCCCACCTGTATCTGAGGGTCAGGGAGCGGTCAGATCAAAGGCTTCCTCAATCTTTTTGTTTACCACTAATGCCTCAAGGTCAGGTATTGTGAGGCTCTCCAGAAAACTCCTTCCTCCTGAATGGGCAGGTTAAGTACTGGTTTGCATGACACAAACTCAG
>NW_008328003.1:867679-878603 GCF_000622305.1 Nannospalax galili
ACTGGAAGTTTGCAGTAATCGAGCCACGAAATCCTGATATGGCTCATCCGGACCTTGCCTGATCTTAGACAAATCCTCAGTCTGCCTACCACTAGACGGCAGTTTATACCAGGCCCTTTGGGCTGCAGCACTGATCTGCGCATAGGCCGCAACATCGTACTGCAACTGCTGAGCAGTATCCCTATATTGTCCTTCACCAGCTAACATATCAAAATCTATGGGAATATTCTGTGCTCTATTGGTATTCGCTGTCACCTGGCACTGTTCCTCATACTCAGATTTCCACAAAAGATAATCCCCCCCTGAAAGGCAAGCACGTGCTGTCTGTTTCCAATCACCAGGAGGAAGCGTCAGTGGACAGGGATTCTAACAGAGCCTGGGTAAAAGGGGCAGTGGTACCGTACTGAGCACAAGGAGTCTTTAGTTCCTTAAGCTGCTTAAAAGGCACAGGTGCATGAGACCGCACCCTGTTGCCCTGCTGATCAACTTGCTCAGAAACTGGGAAGACTTGAAATCCATGCACTGACTCTCCTCTCTCTGCCGCATCCCCAATGTCCTGTTGTAATGGAGATTGCATGGTTCTAAGCGGGTACCAGATTCCTGCCGAAGGCTCCTGAGCCATGGCAATCATGGGAGGTGCAACTGCCTTCGGAGGGGGTGTTGGGGTGGTCCTAATTCTTTTCTCCTTGTTCTTTAACAGTTCCTTCTTCACAGTGTCTAACTCTGTCCTTAATTGCTTAATTTCCCAGTGATCAGGACACTTCTCCTGATCATACCCAACTGTCTCCTCTCCTAGGGTAGACTCATCCTCAGGGGCAGGAGATCCCTCTTCTAGCCCCAGACTGGGGTCCTCATAATAGGGTGGATCTGGCTCTGGTGGAGCGGAAGGTTTGGTTTCACTTTTATCCCAGCCATAGCTTATCGGATTCTCCTCTTTAGTCTCAGCCTTTACTCCTAGGGCCCAAAGTATATATCTTACAAAAACTGAGTGACTGTTTGCTTGCCCCATCTTCTCCCAAGATAAATACTCACCGCTCCCCAATTGTACTGAGTGAACTCACTTAACTTCTCCAGCGGTGTCCTTCACTTTATCCCGTACTTTTCAGGTCCCTGTTCCAGGCTCCACTATGCCGGTGCCAGCTGGCCAAAACGGACAGTACCTGAAAGGGGGATTGAGGATTGAAAGAAAGGAAAGGAGACAGAAAAGACGCTTCTTGGGAGGGCTCACAGTGAATACTGCAGCCCCAATTTATTTCAGTTCTGCCTTTTTGTACAGAAGAACTCAATTAGTTACAACTGCTGTATTTCCCCACCTGTATCTGAGGGTCAGGGATCGGTCAGATCAAAGGCTTCCACTATTGCAGGTGTTGTGAGGCTCTCCATATAAACATACTCCTCCTAATAAGGCAGATTAAATACTGGTGTGCATAACACACACTCAGTAAACAAGCCTGACACAGCTTAATGATTAGCAGCTCCCGACACATAGTTAAGGTTATAAGTGTAGTAATAAGAGCTTATAAAAGTTTTAAGGGTGAAAATAAATACAATATATACCTGGGTCTAGTAGATGCTGAGAACTCCTTAATCAACATTAATTTTTATGCCTCTCCTTTTAAAAAATAAGATAAAACAAATGAGTTGGTTTTTTTGGGGGGCATATAATTTTTTTATGATGCTATGAATTTCAAGGGAGACTGAATCCATTCAGAATCCTGCTCACTTCCAGTTTGGACATGTGTGTCTCTTTTTAGTGATTGGTTTAGGATGGTGCATATCATTTGTTATACTATTGTTTTTGTTCTAGTTTGCTTTCTGTTGCTGTTATAAAGCACTGTCCAAAAGCAGCCTAGCAAAGGAAGGGATTTATTTTATACACTTCCAGGTAATAATCCATCACTGAACAAAGTCAGGGTAAGGGCTCAAGATGAGAACCTGGAGGCAGGAACTACAGCAGAGACCACTGATACACGCTACTTCTTGGCTGACTGGGCTAGCTTTCTTTTCCCACCAGCACAGACACACCTGCCAAGGGATGACACCACCCACAGTGGTCTGGGTCATCCTATATCAATTAGAAATTAAGAAAATTCCCCACAGACATGGCTACAGACCAGCCTGATGGAAGCAATTCTTAATTGAGGTTCCTCCAACCCAGATGACTCTAGTTTGTTTTAAGTTGATGAAAACTAAGCACACTGGCTGTTGATATTGGGGCCTTGGAGGGTCTCCTGAGAATAGAGGTGGGGGGAGTTTCTCGGAAGTTTTCATCATTCCTATAGGATGATTAAAGGAAGCGTTTTAGTGTTTTGTTTTGTTCTTTTTGCTTTTCTTTACTCTTATTTTCTTACTTCTGGCTAATGTCAGGAGCCGTAGGCTCCTACCCCAGGAAATAGCAAGACCTGATTCCTGGCAAAGCTGTTTTTCAGACATCAAGGCTGGCCTGGTTTGAGATTAACCAGATGACTATACTTGAAAGCCTCTCACAAACATGTTGTTCTAACCTGGGCACTTACCGCTTGAGAGACTCCCTCATTTCTCATGTAATTGCTAAGAAACTTTGGTATTACTCTGTAATCATACAAGTGTAACCTCTTAATTGATTTATAACTTGCTATATAGAATTGTGGTGTTACTATGGAATTTACTCTGTGATCAATTGGTGTGGTGTTATTGTGATAATCATTCTGTTAATTGAATTGCTCTACTTCAATGGATTTATCCCTGCCAACTTCCCCCTCTCCTCACTATAAAAACTTTGTGTAGATGTTCATTAAATGAGACGATCAGAAAGCCTGTCTTGTCTCCATTCTTCGCATCCCTTGTCCCTTTCCGTCCCCTCTCCTCTCTCCAGATACCCACGTTGACTGTCCTGCGGGTCGGGACAGGCTAAGATGTATCTGATCTGGATGTCTAGAACAATGTCAGTTATCTTCCAAACAACCTGAGGGTGACAGCAACAATTAAGAATCCACTATGATCGAAACATAGGCAAACACATTTGTATCATTTCACAGCATTTCTTGTGTAGCAATCAGTACATAAACTATGCTGGATTTAACAGATTCAATTTACCAAGTAGTCCTGATTTCCCTAGATAGCTGGTCATTGTCAATCACAGCCACTTTGATTCCAATCTTCTCTGCTAGTATTAACTCTCAGATCACACATTAAACCTCACAGAGCTCTGTGTGTGTGTATGTGTGTGTATGTGTGTGTGCATGCTACAAAAGAGTTAAAAAGGCAGCAGATTACAGATACCTGCTGGAACCAAAAAACTGGTATTAAGGCAAAGAAAGTCACTGCCAATATACCAGGTGGTTAGATGACAGGTGGGTAGATTGGTCACCACTACAGCCTTAGGTGTCCTTTTTTTTTTTTTTTTACTTTGGTTTTTTTTTTGATACAGGTTCTCCCTGTAGCCCCAGCTGCCCTGGATTCACTATGGAGACCATGATGGCCTCGAACTCACAGAGATCCACCTGCTTCTGCCTCCCGAGTGCTGGGATTAAAGGCGTTCACCACCACACCCGGCTTGGTGTCCTTTTTAATGGGGTCCAGGCAACTTGTTGCAACTGTCTCTGGTCTGGTGTGCTTGGTAAGTTTGGGGGACTGGTTTTCCTGGTATAGTTTTAATATGTCAATGTGCCTATATGTTTCCAATCCAGATTAATAAGGAATAAGTTTAATAAGGAATAAGTACAGACTTACTAGTCTGTCCTTCAGGGATAGTGCCAGACAGGTGGTGGCGCTCATGTGCACAATGAAATGCAGTCAATCCTGCCTCTGCATTTGCATTCCAAATGGAGTCAGCTGCTCTGTCAGTGTTCAGCCCTAAACTGGGATATCTTTATCAATCCTCCCACATCACAGAAGAGGAAGAAGAAAGAATGTAATTGTCAAAAATGGGGGTGCTGTGAAATGCTATCTTCTGGACATGACATAGCTATTGCACTCATAAACTCAAAGCAGCTGCAATTAATTGCACAAGACCTGCAGGTTATCAGGTCAGCCAAAGTTCCAACAGGTACAAGGGAGGAACTTACAGGGCCCTACCCCTAGCTGAGGAACTATTGGCAATTGGTAACTACTGGGGGAGGGAGAATCATTGGTAGGTTGCTCATGCTCCAGTGGATGGCCCCACATTTATGGACATCTGGCCACTACTAATTGGACTTAGTGAGTTTTTAAAAAAAAAGAAGCGGACATAAAGTTGGGAGTGGGACTTACAGAGGTCCAGGAGAAATAGAGGAGTAAAATAGGGGTAGATATGATCATATTTCATTACATACATTTGTGAAATTCTCAGAGATTAATTTTCTTTTAAATATGAAGTGGCATCTCCCAGGACAAAGCATGACCTGAAAGCCACCATTTCATATAGTCTGAGGTAACTTAGCCTGATAATCACAGACTATTAAGAACTGTTAAGGGTCTGTAAAATTCCCTAAAATGACCACTCAGACACTGAGTCTCAGTAAAAAGGAGTGCTTTATTGGAACCAACTGGCTGGGGATGCAGACAGACTCAGGACCTGTGCTGTGACCCCAAACAGTGAAAACTCAGGGCTTTTAAGCAGAAAACCCACAAAAACCACAAAGCAGGGGATGTCCATAGAAATTATACACAGAATAACCAAGAAAGGATTGGGACAATCTAGGGCTACCAGAGACTTTACCTATACAGCCATTGGCTGTCTTACTTAGGGCAGAACATTCTTTCTCTTCTGCCCCAGTTTATTACCATAAAGACCATACACAGATGTATCAAGTATACTGTCATTGGCTTGCTCACCTGGGGCAGAACATTCTCTTTCTTCTGCCCCAGACCATTTCCATAGAAATCATAAGCAGATACCAGAAAGGGTTCGAACAATGAAGGGGATTTCCAGAGTTAGGTGGAGTGTAGGTTTTGTTTTTCCTCAGAGAATAGGGAGGGGGTCTGAGGGCCATTCTTTTTCAGAACCACAGAGAAAAAGGAGTTCAGTCCTTGAGCAAGTGTACCTGAATTTGGTATTGTTTGGAATCCTGGTTGGAAGAGATTGGAGATGCCCTTATTATTTAAGTCAGTTGAGTTAAATGCTCAGTTCCTGGTGATGGGGAGCATCTTACACAATACTCTGATGTTGTGTGAGATGCTTTGATGGCAGGACACAAGACAATGATTTTGAACCGATGAAAAGCAGAACCTTCCCTTTGTATCCTGAATAGGAGAATCCTGAGGCAGGGAGTGATGAGCTGTGCCCAGGATAGAGCAGTGGCACATGGAGATTTAAGGAGCAGTTTATGTTTGTCAAGCAGGGAATGAGGCTAAACCTGTTTTCCCAGACTTCCTGTGGATTGGCTAAATGAAGAATTTCACTACCTAGAGGATAAATAGTGTCCTTCTTGTCCATTACTTGCCCACAGTGAGATGAGGGGCTAGTATATAGTGGACCTAGAATATGAGGAGTAGAACTTTACAAGGGAAGTGGCTTAGGGTAGACTTAATAACCTACTCAAGAAGGAAAACTGACATGCCTCTAGACAGTACCTCACACTCTGACAAAATAGTACAATTAAAAAGGAAAGAGACTACATTATACTGATAATTACACATGGTCAAACTAAAGGTGCAACAGCTGCCACGTGGCATTGGACAAGCCTTCCAGTCACTCATTGTTTCATCTCTATACTTCCAGGAGCTATGGGCAGCCCAGGGAAATATCAGAAGGTCTGAAACTTTACAAAGCACACACATGTAAACAAACACACATACACATGCACACACACATGCACATGGACTCACATGCACACACATATACACAGGAGCACACACAACTGATATATATACACTTACGCCCACATACACAAAAACATACACATACCTGCACACACATACACATTCAATCCTACTCATAAATACACACACATGCATACACATGTATACACTCACACTCTCATGTTTACACAAACACATGCACTGACATGGACATACATGTACATATATACATCCATGTACACATACACACAGTTATGCTCATATATCTGCACACACATGCACAGTCAAATCCACTCACACACATACACACACTGATGCACACCCACTCTCACTCATGCACACACACACACTCAGATCAACATTCAACACTTTCATGTGCACACTTGCACACTCTTGCTCACATACACATACTCTCATTCACAAACGCATTGTGATGGCTAATCCTGGGTGTCAACTTGACTGGATCTGGGATTAAATGAAATGAGAGAGATCTGCTTAATTGGATCATCTGAAGCTGGAAGACATGCCCTAAATGTAGGTGTTACCTTCTGATGGCAGCCGGTATAAAAGGCCAAGGCAGAGGAGAATGCCAGGCTTCTTGCTGCTTGCCTTCTCTCTCGCTGGTGAGTTCATCTTGCTGCTGTAGACTGAAGACTAGCTGATCTTTTGGAATTTGTCAGACCTTCAGTGCCAGATTGGGATTACTGAGACATCCAGCCTCGTGAACTGAGTGACTATGGATTCACCGCCTCTCCAGTGTGGTGCAGCCATTGTTGGACTACTCAGTCTATCCTGTGAGCTAAGCTGATAAATCTCTATACATATATATTCATTCTACCAGTTCTTTTTCTTTGGAGAACCCTAATACACACATCCATGAATATACACACATACGAATACACTCATTCTCATGCTCACATATACTCTAACACACCTATGCACAAACATACATGCACATCAGAATGCACTCACACACAATTCCTTCTCTCACTTTCTCTGGTTGTCACACACATAAACATTCAAATTCATGCACACACACATACACACTCATACTCTCATGTGCACACAAACATATGCATTCAAATTCAGTCAGACACACATACAAACTTTCAGGCACACAAATTCTCTCACATTTACAAACACACACACAGTGCCCACCCACCACAATTACTTTTCATTGGAGGATACTGAATGTCCCTTAATGCCAAGTCATTCTCATCCCATCCTCTCTCAAGTACAGCCAGAGGCAGTTCCAGGAGAAGCCACTCATACCATATCTAAAAATGAAGAAAAAGCCTGAGGTGCCGATGTCTCCACACAGAGAAATGGGTCAGGACTCAGCAGAATCTGACACTGGAGGTGAAATGGAGCCACATAAACCCAGCACCCTTCAATAAATCTCAAATTTTTCCTTGTCTGCGGCTGCTTTAGAAAACTCTTCTGAAACATAAAGGATGGTCTCAGTTTTAATGGAAGATTTAGAAAAGAGATAAGTTCAAAATCTCCTAAAATCTCCCTGAGGCAGACCTGAGCAAAGAGCAGTCATCAGAAAGGAAGGGCGCTGATCTAAGAGAAATAGGAAAGGGCGTATCAATGGAGAAGAAGTACCAAGGCCACTTTCTCCCAGAGCTTCCTAAAGTGCAGATCTTACAGACTATGGGATCACTTTTTCAAACCGTTTTTTAAAGATGTGTTCTCTTGGAATAATCATTCACATTCAGTCTGCCTGAAAGCAAAGAGAAGGAAAAAACTCTACCTCATAGATATTGAGAAACCATGTAAGAACTTGAGTGCCATTATCTTAATCATCTTCAAAGAGCATTTCAGAGTTTTTATATGCTGCAAGGGTGGGCCTGATATGCTGAAAATTAGGCTCCTAAGCCCCTTTCTCTAAGTAGCTCATAGAACAAGCTGGCTGGTCACTATTCTAGGAAAAATCAATCAGGAAAAATGCATTGAATACAATATACCTTGGTCATGGTTTTTATCCACAGCCAAAGAAAAATAACTAATACAATCAGTTTTATGTGTGTGTGCATGTGTGTGTGTGTGTGTGTGTGTGTATGCGGTTTCCTAAGCACATTGATGTATGTTAAATAACTTTGGAGATATGATGATTAGTTTTATATGTCAACTTGTGGAGTCAGAGAGATGATTCAGCAGTTAAGAGCATTTGCTGCTCATTCAGAAAACTAGAGTTCATTTCCAACACCCTCCTTGTCAGCAACCTCCCCAGGACCCTAGGTAGCCTCTGGGTTCTTCCACTGCATGGTGTATCAACTCATCACACCTGACATGCTCTCTACCATTGTCTTTCAGGTTGTCTGTGAAGTGTTCTGACCTGGCTATATTCTGAGGTGGTATCTCAATCTATTATCTATTTTATTTTTTATTTATTTATATGTCCCAGTTTTCTTTCTGGCACTGTGATAAACACCATGACCAATGAAAAAGTTTATTTGGCTTGTAGCTCACAGACCATTATCAAGGGAAGCTGAGGAAGAAACTCATAGTAGGAACATGGAAGCAGGAACTGAGGCAGAGTCCATGACTTGCTTCTTCTGTATTGCTCACCTACCTGTCTTATATGTTTCAGGCCCACCTGCCCAAAGATGTCACCACCCACAGTGGGCTGGACCCTCTTACATCAAGTACAATTAAGAAAATTCCACACAGACAAGGTGACAGGCCATTCCAATGGAAGCAATTCCTTAATTGAGGTGCCCTCTTCCCAGATGACTCTAGTTTGTGTCAATTTGACAAAAACTAACCAGCACAATATATATGTGTGCCTCTGTGTGAGTAAATACATGTGAGTGCAGATGCCTGCAGAGGGCAGAAGAGGAGTGAGCCACCTGATGTGGTTCTGGGTTCTGAACATGGGTATTCTGCAAGAGCAGGAAGCATTCTTACCTGCTGAACCAACTCTCCAGCCCACAATTACACTTTTTTTGTCTTTGTATGGTAAGAAATATGAAATGAGATTGGCATCAGCTTTGTATTGGAGTCACTCTGAGGCATTAGTCTCAGTGTATCACTGTGTGTGGGTCTCAGTGACAATGACACAGAAAAATAGCAATTGGATTTTGACAAGGATTAAACACAGGAACATGGCTGCATCACTTTTTATTGATTTCTTAATTTACACAGTAGTTCAGCATTTATTATTCCTGTCTTGAACTTGATGCTATCTTTCAAACACTGACAAATTATGAGTGAAATGGAGGCTGTAGAGATAACTCAGCAGTTAACCTGCTTTTGCAGAGAACCAGAGATCTGTTCCCTGCATTCACATTGAGCAGCACATAACTTTTAACTTCAGCTCCAGGAGATGCAATACCCTCTTCTGGACCTCTGAATACTGCACCCACATGCACATACCCACACAAAAACACACACAACACATACACATAATTTAAAATAAATCTTTAAAATAAATTTTAAAAGAGTAACATGTAAGGAGTATGAGGGCAAAAGAACAGCCAATGTGCTTGGAGAGTATTCCATTCAGGAATACAATACAGAAAGTCATATTGCTAAGCAAACAGAAAAGAGGAAGTGCCTGAGATCTGGTGATAGAAAAAAGGGATAAAAAAAGCACAAAAGCTTTGATGTCAAGAACAGATCCTAGTGGTCATTTGGGCTGGCTTCTTCTTGATTCAAAATTTCAGAATCTAACAAGAGTGTAAATCTAGTGATGGAAAATTCTCAGAAGCCACTGCTTTGGCAAATGTAAATTTGTTTCTACATTTGCTTTTCCATTTAAAATCAGGAAAGTTACAAAGGGATATTTCAGGGCCTTTTTAAATATTTGTTTTACTTGGACCAGAACAATGGGCTAGTTAAAGGTGATGGCAAGATGACTAAGTCTGCCACACAAGTATGAAGACTTGAATTCATGTCCTCAGCACCTACATAAAAGTATGGGGTTGGGGATGCACATCTGTAACCCCAGTGTGTGGGGATGGAGAGCAGAGACAGGTGGGTCCCTGGAGCTCATTGATCATTGAATTTAGCTAAATTGATGAACTCAACACCAATTCAATGAGAAACTTTGTCTTGTAAAGTAAGGTGGGGAGTGAATGAAGAAGACACCCAACCTTTATCTCTGGTGTCTGCATGCACACACACAGATATTCATGTGCACCTGCACACACATTGCACATAGCACACAAATATGTACATATACCCCCCAAACACACACACACACACACACATGAATGAGCTCATCATTATTAATACAACTTTATACTGAGTCCTAAAGATTAGTATTATTAAGAGTGTGATATAAATTAACGTTTCAAAAATGGCCCAAAAAATAGATCCTAATCTTGGACAACAAATGAATAAGCTTTCGATATGGTTGAATAATATGAAATATTGCACATATAAAAAAAAACTGAGGACAGTAGAGCTTCCATTTATATTTTATCTTTTATTGTATTTTTTTCTGAACCATAGTCCTGCTATATCACCCAGTTCAATCTCAAAGTAGCAGTTTTTCTGACTTAGCCCCTCCAGTGCTGGTAAACACAGGCAAGCCGTACCAAACCTATTTCTCTTCTCAATGCTAATTTTGACTACAACCTACACAGTAATGTGCACACAGACCATCCCCTCTACCATCCCAGGGAATTCATGGCCCTTTCCTAGAACTGCTTCTAATCCCTGTGCATTGTATTATGGGGACTCAACTCCTCACAGTGGATCTCCACTAGAGAAGAGAGGAGGCTTTCTTGTGTTTTTCTGCAATCTAATACCAAGAACATTGACCCAAAGAGGCTAGAAGAAAGCAGAAGGCCATCACCCCTCTGTGTTCTTCAGAACGTTTCACTTCTGCTATTCCAGGCTGCATTCCCATCCCAAATGCTGAGACATTAGACTACTGATTTGAAAATGAAATGAATAATAGATTGACTGGAATTGAAATTGACTTGATAAAGAAAAATTAATGATATTAAAACAAACTCACAGTGAAATCAACCAAGGATTTATCTGACCATGGGTTCTGTTTTACACGCACACACACACACACACACACACACACAAACAAACACATATCCATGTGTGTAATTATTTATCCAGTTTCTGAAGTTCTACCTAGAGGTTCTCACACTCCCACTGCTAATACTCAGAAGATGGAGTTTGATTATATATATATATA
>NW_008328003.1:878696-897862 GCF_000622305.1 Nannospalax galili
TATATATATATGTTCGTGCATCTCTCTGTGTGTGTGTGTCACATGTGTGTGGGCACCACAGAGGACAGAAAAGAGGACTGGATCTCCTGGAGTTAAAGTTGCAAGTGCTTGCAGGCCACCTCTGTAGGTTCTGGGAACTAATTCTTGGTTCTTTTCAAGAACAGTAACCACTCCTAACAGCTGGGCTATCTATCTCTCAAATCCCAGAGTTTGAGATTCTTGGCATGGAACAGTAGGCAGCAGGGGCCTACATCATCCCCTTTCATGCTCATGAATTATATTTCAAGTAACCATCAAAACAATAAGTCAGGTCCATCCTACCAAAAGCAATCAAGGGTCTACTTGAGGGCAATAATTACAAGGAATTACAATATTTTCTGTCCAAAAGAAGAATCACTTGAATGTTAGTAACCTCTGTCACACTATTTTTGTGATTTTTATCCACTTCGTAAACCTTGTTTTCCCATAGTCTTTGCTGCGATTCTGGAACTTAGCAACTCTTTCCCCCTTTCCTTCATTTTCAATGTGCCAATTATTCTAAAAGTATCTAATCAGGAAAGAGATCAGACCCCAGCCAAAGGGAAAAAGAAACAATATGCTTGCTTTAGAATAAAAACCTATCAAATTTCCTGCTTGGTGTGCTTGCTTGCTACCAAATGAGGCAATATACTATTTTCCAAAAGTAAGAGCTGCTTTTCCCAGTTTTTGTATACAAAAGCCTTTTCCCAGGCTTTGTATGCCCTGTGTTCTTTCGGTAGTATCTGTGAGATCCTTGAACTCCAGATTCTATTTCCAACATGTTAATGGCTATTTTACAAAAAAAAACTGAAATATATGTATAGGTAAAAAAAGAAAGGGGTTTATTTACACTTTGGGCAGGAAGAAAAATAATTCTCAGCTTCTATCTTCTTTACCTACAGCAATGTTGCAGTTTATAGAAAGCTGATAGAGGTGCAAGGAAACATACAGATTTAGCTATGAAATAAGTTAGTAGAATCTTTTCATGAGAGATGATGTTTCTTCCTCTGGCTGTTCTTCCTCCAGGTCCATCCTTTGATGCTGGAGCTACATGCTATTCTCACTTTCCCCAGTGGAAGGGTTTTCCTGGAGAAATTTCAGTACTTTAGAGTCCCTCTTCTACTATTAAAGAAAGAAAGGAGGGAGACATGGAGAGAGAGGGGGGAAGGAATGGAGGGAAGAAGGGAAAAACAAAAGCAGAGAACTGAAGCTTTCAGGTTTGGGGTTCAAGAAAGACACTGAGGTGAACTTTTCTCATTGTTAAGAGATTTATTATAAGACAGGCACCGTAGGCATACAGAAAGACAGTAGCATGGCATGGGCTCTGAGTGCATATGGCAGAGTAGGGGTCCTTTCTATGTTTCAGAGCAAAGAGAGAGGCTCCATGTCTCATGGTTGGCAAGTCATCCCTAGTACAAATTGTAGTCCGGTTGCCTTTGATTCCAAAGAGGTGGGGACAGGAGGGAGTCTTTCATTTTGGGGAGAGGAAGAATGTATGACCTTGAGGAGAACGAGCCCATTTAGTTCATTCTTTATGAGACACACGTAGCTCCTGATTGCTTGGCGTCTCAGCCTGCACATATAGTCAGCTAAGAAGGTGAGGGGAGAGACACTGATTGGAGTTCTATTTGGGGGAAGGTAGGAATAGAAAGAGAGAGGGAAGAAGAAGGGGAAAAAAGAAAAAATTTACATATTTACAGACTTAATCAAGAAGGTCATGCTTTGAATGCATTTAAATGGTGAGATGTGATTGTGCAAGGAAAGAAGATAATAGAAATCATATCTTCTTCTGGGCCTTAAGATTTTTTGAAGATCACACACAGAAAGGGAAAGTTTTTTTTTCTTCTACACCTTTCCCAGCAACAGGAAAAAGCATTGTTTATAGCATTCTTGTTCCTTGATTACGATAAAGCTAAAAATGTCTGAATTTTGCTTCTCAGTTTGTGCAGTTCCACCAAGACCCTCTTACATATTTCCCACACTTTTTCTACTTTAAATGCTTCTCAACACACACTAACCCCCCCCCTTTGTACACATTCAGCCCACCCCCACTCATGTTCCCATATGCTACAACTTCTTTTGTTTCTCCTTCACAACCAGATTGGTTTATTCTCATCCCCAAAGTTAGGGGCTTAAGGGCAACTCAAGCTTGGGAACACATGTTTTTCTGGCTGACCCCACTGCCTAGTCCTTGCTTCTTTAGGATCTCAGAATAAGTCCAGGAAGCTTCGCTTGAGATCCAACTCTACACCAAGAGGAAGATTGTGACATCTGATGAGCGGTCAGACTCTCCCCAGGGATCAAGGGAAATCAATGACTAAACCAGAGACTGAGTTTCTTCCATATTCTCAACATGCATTAGAAAGCATTGTAATAGTCCCCATGCTTTTAATGCAGTCATTAGGTAAGTCTATGATTTTGTCTGTTCTAAAGAAGGAAGCTGAGGCCCCACTTCACTGTGAAATCTATACAGCAATATCCAACCCAGAGCAAGACTGCTAGGAGCCTCACCACAGTTGATGAAAATACAGTGAAGGCCAAGATAGATTTGCTTCACATAGAAACAATAAGTCCTGGTGTTCCACAGTCATCCAGGTATGGCACTCTTCAGTAGAGGATCTGAAATGTTGATATTGGTGGTTTACCTGGGGGTGTCATAAGAACAATTCCTAACTGTGGCCTGGGCTGCTGCCCAGTTTTAATCTTCTCATTAGTTCTATAAGCATCTTAATATCTTTTTAGTAGATATCTATTCTGCATTAATCAGGTTTTTCCTCAGGGCATGAAAGACTGTCCTACTATCTGCCAATATTATGTGGTCCATGCCTGCAGACCTTTGCTGACTAAGGTTTATATTTTACATTATATGGATGACATTCTTATCGCCCATAAGGATCCTAAGATCTTACAAGGAGGTTTTCAAAAACTCAAAACAAACCTCCAGGCATTAGGTCTTAGTATTGCAGCAGATAAAATGCAATGCCCCTTATACCTTTTTGGGCCACTCTATTCAAGATGTCATCCAGCCCATAGCTCCTGTTCTTACCTTACCAGATGAGGTGACCCTTTCAGAGGCTCAGACCTCTGTGGCAACATCAATTGGATATGGGACTTCTTACCCATGCCCACAGAAGAGCTTACACCGATATTTGACCTCTTGTGGGGCACTGATATGGTCTCCATTCCCCACAAGGTCTCTCCAGAGGCACAATGTGTTGTCACAATGATCAATTCTCACCTGTCCCAAGCATTTGTAAATAGGATACAGCCAAAGTTGCTCATCCAAGCACTAGTTATTCCTACTTAAAACACCCCTTTGGGAGCATTCTGGAAGACCCAGGGCCCCCTGATATGGGTCCACTCTTCGTGGAGTCAGCTTCACAAGGTCACCCTGGCTATTGAGGCATGGGCTATGCTAGCTCTTAAACTTGTCCACACCTCCTGCCTTCTGTATGGCCATGAACCTGAATCGTTTGTTCTTCCCCTTCCACTTCACATGCTCCAGTCATTATTCCTTGACAACTCTGGCTGCCAAACTCTCCTACTAATCTATCAGGGTAAACATGACTATCATTATCCTAAACATAATCTCCTTCAAGGAATAAGACAGTTTCCCTGTCCCTATTTCCCCAGGCATTCCCAAAGTGTAACCCTCTTCCTAAGACTCCTCTAATCTTTACTGATTCTAGTAAACACAAATTTGGTTATGTAATTTACCAGGAAGGACAACTCTCCTCACATAAGGTTTTCCCTTTCCAGGGATCTGTACAGCTCAGAGAGCTCTCAGCCATGTTACAGGTCTTTCAGGATCTCCCTACAGCTCCCTGTAATATTTTTTCTGACAGTGCTTATGTAGTTCAGACTCTACAACATCTGGCCTTTGCAGCTTTCTGGGCCTTGATTTGTTGCTCTCCTCATTACAACTATTACTCCAGCAGTGCTCTGCCCCTTGGTATATTCAAGACTTGCACTCTCATACCAATTTCCCAGGGCTTCTGGCAGAAGGAAATGCCACCATTGACAAACTGGTCCTGAGCACCACCCTAGACTCCACCCTAATTCAACAAGCTAGAGACATATACGCCTGCTTCCACCTTTCTCCCCAAGCTATACATAGGCTCCTCCCTACCTTGCTGATTCAGAACTGTAAACATTTGGTCCATGCATGCTCCCTCTTTTACCTCTGGGACCATTACAACCCTCTGGAACTCTCCCTAGGGGCCTTGGCTCCAACAAGATATGGCAAATGGGCGTCACTCATTTTTCTCCTTTTCGCAAGCTCAAGTATATCCGTCATATTATTGACACTTATTCCAATGTCCATTTTGCATTGGCCTGCTCTAGTGAGATGGCTTCTCATGCCATAAGGACTGTCAAATATGCCATGGTCCTTATGGGAGTTCCTTGGCAAATAAAAACAGATAATGGTCCTTGTTATGTTTCTGCTACCTTCAGCCATTTTTGCTCTGACTGGAATATTAGGCATATAACTGGTATCCCTTACAATCCTCAGGGTCAAGGGATTGTTGAACGTTCCCACCAAACACTCATTAAACAATTACAGAAAATAGGGAAAGACAATGATAAAGGCCCCCACTATAAGGACCCCAATTTTGTTATACAACAAGCTCTATTTGTATTAAATATTCTAAAATTTCACTCCAATGGCCTCCCACCAGAAATAAAGCATTGGGGGGCTTTCACTCAGCCCACTCCTGCCCCCATGGTGAGATGGAAGGACTCTCTCACAAGTGAATGGAAAAGTCCACACCTATTATTAACACAAGGGTGAGGTTGTGCTTGTGTCTTTCCAGATAATGTTCCATCCCCCATTTGGATCCCAGCCCAGAACATCAGAATTGCCTGTAATGGAAAACCTCCCTCCACAATCACTGACCCTGGAGATGGCAGCCCTGACACTGGAGGAAGCAGCGCACCTCTCAACCTCCGAGAGAGCAATCTTGCAGACCACAAAAGCCACCAACCTGGGAGACCTTGAACATCTCTCTCCACAAACAGAGACATTGGCTAAGCTAAGTCCTCAACCCAGAGAAAAACCTTTGTCTATGTTCCTTATTATGTGTGCCTTCATTACTGCTAACTCCTGATTTTTGGACCCTGCATTGTTAAGGGTCTTGATAATTTTGTTAAAACTCGTATTTCTCTGGTTCAGTTAGCTGTTGCCCTGCCTCCAGATCTTGCCAGGCATGTCTCTGCAAACAAGGACCCACTGTTCCTTGCCCTTACCAACCTATAATAATAGAGATATCAAAATTAGGCTTAAGCATAGGTGTAAAATCTTAGAGAACAACCATGCAATGGACCTGAGACAACAGCCTGACTGCCGGCAACACAGGCAACACCTTGCAATATGTACTCTAGGCTGATGCCTAGAACTAGCCACTCCCTAATCCCCATCGTTACCCCAGATGGGACAGCCCCGCTCCATCGGCTTTTATTGAATTCTTAGAGGCCTTAAAGGCCCTTAAGAGGCCTTTGCAAGGGCCAAAGCTTGATACGCTGCCTCTCTTCTGCCAGATCATACCAGGGGACTCACCCTTAGAGGGCTGGTAGTCAATGACAGGTAACATCCCAAAAGATGGGACAACCTAAGACAGGCACAGTCCATAATGCTGGGTGACCCTTGAGGTGGGAACAACAATGCCAAGGCAAAGAACCTCAACTCCCACTGGTTAGCATGGAGTTGGCCCAGCCTGTTCTCAAGAGAACTCACCATCTTGAAGGATGGGGCCCACAATAAGGGATCAGTCCCTTTCCTCGCAAGCCATTCTTCCTTGCCTTGATGTACAACAGAAAAATCTGCCACATACAGCCCCTGGACTGGTATCAGTATGTTGAACTGTGCCTCACTCTTAAAAATGAAAAAAAATAGGGGGAGATATTGCGGAAAAACTGATTTTGCCTTTTGCCTTAACATACCTATCATGCTGGAATGCAGTGCTTCCTGTTTGTTATCAGAGAGAAAACTATGTAAGTCACATGGTTTCCAGGAATCCGAAACTTAGAGAAACTGAAACTTATCATGCTAATAGGGCATCTGGCCTGCTAGATTGTAATAGGATACTAGTCTGCCATGCTAATAAGGGATCCCATATGTTATGTTATGATTGGACTATTACCCCTATATAAGGCCATACTTTCCTGCAATAAAGCAGATCTGTGTCGCTGAACCTGGTCTCCTGCATCTGAATGTGGCGATGCTGGCGCAGACTCCTCACCAGCCCTGGGGTCCAGATGGGATGACTGATCAGAGGAACTGAGAGAGCAGGAGAGGTACTATAGCCGGAGGAGAGCAGCCACAGCTGGCAACCACAAGAGGGGTTTATTCTGAAATCAATGTTCCTGACTTCTAGGGAACTTTCATGCACATTATAAGATTCTTTATGCCTCAATCTTCCTCACATAGTTGCAATATGATATGAATCTGATGCCATCTGGATTGAGTCCTGTAGGATTACAGGAATGAATTCTTTTTCTATACAATTTAAAACATAAAAAGGCAGTAAAAACAAGATCTTAGCAATAAGTCAAGTTTTATTGAAAACAAAAGCCACACAGAGCTACTGAAAACCAAAGCCAGAAGGACAGGTTTAAAAGCCACCAGAAGGAAAAAAAGAGACAATATTTTCAAATGATCAGCAATAAGGTTGACAGTTAATTTCTGAATAATATAAGTCATATGAAAAGGCTAATGTTATTAAAAGTAGAACATTTTTATCCAGTGAAAAAAAATTAAGTGAAAGACAAGATATTAAAAGTTTAATATCCTTGAGGTGGTTAATCTTGGTTGTCAACCTGACAGGATCTAGAATTGACTAAAGACATGGACAGGTCCAGGAGGACATTTTCAGGAAGAATTAACTGAGAGGAGATGACCTTCCACCAATGTTTATGGCATTTTCTGGTTGGACACCCACACATAAAGAGGTTCAGGGTTACCCTGTTTGACTGCATTTGCATCTTGCTGTTTGCATCTTACTGGTGAGACCATATGTCTCCACTTTTTCCCTACCATGATCACTGACACCACCATTCTTCACTGACATCATACTCCAGATTCCTCAGCTTTCTGATATGGACTGAAGCCCAACAATTCTCCAGGAATCTTTTACGGAATTTTCAGCAGATTGGAACTACTGAGGCATCCAGCTTCCTAGACTGAGGCGCTACTGGGTTCCCAGCTTCTAAATGCAGGCAGCCATTATTGGCCTACCTAGACCTATTCACTGTAAGTCATAAAAGTATTTCTCATTTTATAATGTGTGTGTGTGTGTTTGTGTGTATGTTTCAGTTCTGTGTCTCTAGAAAACCCTGGTTAATGCAATTCTCTAGAGACAGGCTTTCTCCTACCATTGCTGGTTCTTGCCCTTTTTCTTGATTCTACCCAATTTCTCTTGATTCCAAGTCAAGATGGTCCTTTAGTTTTTAACTTTTCCACTGGGTCTCATTATCTTAAAGTCATAAAACTTTGATAGGTAGACACAATTTACATTTATTAAAGGCAAGACAATTTTTTATACTTTAAGGACAGGCTTTGAGATTGCTACTTCTCCAACAGAAACTCTAGTCATAAGTGTGATCTTAGTCAAGATAACTGTTATTATCTGGAAAAAAGAAGCATTTGGTTAACATTTTTATTTTAAAATCAAATAAAATGCAAAGAGAAGGCATGCCATGTAAGAGTAGTAGTGTAACTCTGAAGTCCTATGACCAACAAACATTCTATGAAAACAAAGAAGCAGCAACTTAAACATACATCCTGGGCTTTTCACAATAAATGACTTATTTTGTAGAAGACTAATGAAAACACAAAAATTTTGATCTTAGTTTTTAAAAAATAAAGGAGATAATATAAAACATCTTAGACACACACAACACATACACACACACACATATATCCTCTGCTACAATACTGAAATTTGACCTTTCTCTTGAATCCACAGGGGTCATGTAATAAGCTTATGAACAGACTGATCAAAAGTTGTGTCTGGATGAATGGCCACAACAGGTGGGTGAGGCAGAGTATTTCTAATTGAGATATAAGCATAATCAAATATTCAAAGACAGAAGACCCTGGAAAATATTCTAATTATATCAGTCTTTCAACACAAGAATACCGTGTGTATATGTAGAATTAGTAAAGAATATCAATACTGTAAGATGAGGTAGGATATAAGAAAATCTGGGCAAAATGATAGGCCTTAACACAAATGACAGAATGCATGAATTCCAGTAGGGGGAGGTATGGGAGGGTGTCAAAGGGGAAGGGGGTATAAAGATGAAAATCTGTACAAAATACACAAAAATTCAATAAAAAAATTAAAAAGAAAGAAAATTTGTGTCAGATGGAAAAAAGCTGGACCTGCTTTTAATGCCCATGATACTTTATTGTGCAAATATAAGATGAAAGGAAGTGTATAGAGATAACTAGTGAGACAACCAATTCTAGAGACTTTTATAATTATTTTTTGGATTAAAAGCATTGGTAAAACAAAATTAAGAGAACATTTTAAAAGGCAAAGGAAATGAACAGGAGAGCAATAATTACACGCCAGACTAGAAGTCAAGATCAGTCTCAGAACCTGACCAGTTATTGGATAGTGTATTTGTTATTATTATTCCTGTGACAAATGTATGACAAAGTTAACAAGGGAAGTACTTATTCTGTTTCAGTTTAGAGTTCAGTGCATCATATTAGGGAGGTTATGGCAGCAGGAACATAGATAGTCAGGGAGCAGAGAGACATGAATGTTAGCACTCACACTTCTTTCCCTTTTTATTTGGTCCAGGACACTAGCCCATGGAATGGTTATACCCACATTTAGGGAGGGTCTTCCCCCTCAGTTAACCCAATCTCAATCTTCCTGACAAATGTGCCCAGAGGTTTATTTCATAGGTGATTCTGGAGTCTGTCTAGTTGACAAGGAATATTAACCACATTCTCTAAATAGCAGTAGGATACAATTCAGAATGACAGTTTTACCTACCCAGTTACCAAAGTTCCTATGGCAATGAAGTGAGTATATGCATAGCAGACATTCTTTCAATATTTTAAAATGCACTATTTGACAAAAGATTCGGTGGTTAAGGACATGGCTGCTCTTACAGAGGACCTGGATTTGGTTCCTAGCACCCAAATGATGACTAACAACCATCTGTAACTTTAGTTCCAGGGTATCTAATGTCCTCTTCTGACCTTTGTGGCCATTGCACGACATGGGTGGATTTGCATGCATTCAGGCAAGACACTCATACACATAAAATAAAATAAAAAATGAAATTTTATAAAAAGATTTTTAAATGCTGTGCAAATGCTTAGGATGGTTAACTGCCAGAGTCTATGATTCCCTTCCCAGTGAAAAGCTTTCTGTTTTTCCAAGAGACAGGATGGTAACAAGCTGATTACATGTCTTGCTTGGGAAGATCTTGATTTAAAAGTGGTATCCCTTAATCGTACCTCTACTTCTTCTGTAGAATAGACACTCTGGCTCTTAATGTAAGCATACTCCAATTTTACTATCTTGATTTCCTGTTTTAGAATACAAGATGTTTAATTGTTCAAGGATTTTAAGAAACAAACAAAACTGCAGTTATAATTCTCTTAGGGGTGGGCTGGGATGTACCTCAGTGGTAAAGCACTTACCATCTTAAGGATAAATTTTTAAGTGAACAAAGAAGTTCTTCATCTGAATGAAGCCACATAGGAAGCTTCCTGATAGACAGAAGAGGTGTGACAATATCATAGAGAGCAAAACAAAATGGAAATTTGGGTGATGGTTCCTCAGACCTTCAATGAATTCCAGTCTGCTGATGGAAAAACAGCAAGGATCTTCACCACCAAGCTATCTCTCCAGCCCCCATCTTTTGTTCATATTCCATGGCCAAGCCACACATGGGTTTATTTTTCTGAAATTTTATAATGTAACACTCTGTCTACCAGAGATCAAGTAACAGAATTAGACATTATTCAGTGTTCATATTCAAAACGTTCCAAGAATAAATAAAATAATCTTTAAGGGTAAAAAAAAAAGTTCTCTCCAAGACCAGCAAGATGACTCAGTAGGTATCGGAGCTTGTAACAAAGCCTGATGACTTGAGCTTGATTGGAGAAGGAGAGATCTGACTCCTCCAAGTTGTCCTCTGACCGGCACTGACATGGTGGAATGTACACATCCAACCATACACACACACACACACACACACACACACACACACAGACACACACAGACACAATGTTGGCAGAACTGCAGATGTTAGTTTGGAGAAAAGTGAAGGAATGAGAGGAGGTGAGGAGGAGGACATGGAAAGAGGGGTTATTTGGAGGCTGCTACTATGTAGGAGACTTATTTTAGGTTGATTCACAGAACTAGAGACTATGGATAAAAATGGCCGGGAAACAGATTTTTGCCTCAATTTAAGGAAAAGCTTTACACTTAGAACTGTCTGACAAAAGGAATGGAGGAAATGGGCTTCCTCAGAAGATAGATTGGACACTGCTTATTATTGGAAGTGTTACAGTGAATGACTCATTAAAAGTAGATTTGGAGTAAAGACCTCCAGAGACCAATAGAACTACAGGGTGTGGGCCCATGAGATGGCTCTGTGGGTAAAGGCCAAGCCTGACACCCTGGGTGTGATCCCTGGAACCCGCACAGCAGAGCAGGGAACTGACTCCTGCAAGCTGTGCTCTGACCTCCACACGTGGCCCATCGCATGCACCCCCCACAGTAAATAAGTAAATAAATAAATAAATAAATAAATAAATGTAAACTTTTTTTTAATTGTGTATAGAATGTTAGTCATGGTTTTCAGAAAATGTCACATTTTGACTTTACTCCAACCTTTTAAACTAAGAAATAACTACATCAAACCCAAGAGGCCCCAGCCAGGCCCATGTTGTCTCCCCTCTGGAGTAGAACTACTATTTTAATCCTGAACCTGCATAAAACTCTTTTGTAAAGCATCTTTTCCCAAATGTACTCATAAATATTGTAGCTCATAATCATACATTTGGTTTTGTGTTTTTATTTTTAGAATAGCAACTGAAAATCACATGTGATTATCATATATATTGTTCTGAACTAAGTGGCTAAATCAGCCTGGCTAAAATCTTCATTACAGCTATCAGCTAGCTTGATAAATCTCTCATGGTAAGTGGTCTGAAGGGCTGTACCTGTGAAATATGAATTTACTTCTAGAATTTCAAGCTCAGCAACAAATTCAGGGATTTCACATCTCTGAGGCAGTGCATGCACTGAACATTAGTGCTGTTTGCCAAATATTCCCAATTCTTTTTCCAGCACAAAAAAGTTTTGTCCATCTCAGACCCCTTTGGCTTGGCCATGAAATGTGAACAACAACAATGACAACAACAACAAACAAAACAAACAGAAACAAAACAAGAAAACTCCAGCTCTTGCTGCTTTATCAAAGAACTGGAATTTTGGTGCCAGCACCTGCATCAGACAGCTCACAAGTGCATGTAACTCAAGTTCCAAGGGATCCCTCAACTCTTCTTGGCCTCTGGGGGAACTTGCACACTCATGTATATACACATACTACACATACACAGTCATACACACACACACACACACACATAAATTAGATAAAATAAATGTGGTTTTTTTTTTGAGGGGGAGGGAGGTAAGGTCTCCCTGTATAGTCCTGGCTGACCCAGAACACACTTTATGGACGAGGCTGGTCTCAAACTCACAGAGATCCTCCAGCTTCTTCCTCCCAAGTGTTGAAATTAAAGGCATTTGCCACCATAACTATTCTTAATAAAATAAATATTTTTAAGGCACAATTTTAGGCAGAAATTTGAACCAGAAGCACATGATTTGACACAGTGCTTCTTCCCCTGTATAAAGGCACAAATGTGAGAGTGCCAGCTTGGGTCCCTGACCAGAGATGGTGTAGAACACAGACTCCAGGTGACACAATAGGCATTAGATTGGAGGAAGAAATAAACCTTTGACTCTAACTATTTTGTTACCACAGAATAACTTACTCTATTCTGACATGTGGAAAAATAAACAAGTAGCAGAATGATGCAGGCTTAGGCATCAAAGTTAAATTGTAACTCTATCATGTCCTACTTGTAGTTTTATTAAATTTTGTATAACTCTTCTGTGTAAGACTACTTTGGATTCTGTAACAAAATATTGCATGCTAAACGAATAAACAACAGAAATTTACTAACCATTCTGGATTCTGGAAGCTCATTTTCCCGGTTATAGACAATTCACTATCTGATGAAGACACCATTCAGACTCTCTGGGAAGTCAGTTTTTGGATTGTGGGCAGCTCAATGTGTGATGAAAGTGCTCTTCAGTCTTTCTATATCTGCAGAATGTGGGGAGAGGAGAGCTTTAGTGTCTCTTCTTATGAAAAGAGACATATATATATATGATTAGAACACTGTATTCGGTCTTAGCCAAAAGATTGAGAAATGATTATCCATTATATCAATGAATTGCCATGTGTTATTTGAGCTCACCCACTGTGGAGGGTTGCTTCCTCCATTCCCATTTCAGACACAAGCATGTTTATCCAAATGTCCTCCAAGGCCTCTGGTTTAGGGATGTCTGACTCCCTAACTCTGTGACAAGGAGGGAAGAGAACAAGAAAATAGCACGAGTTAAAATTTTGTGCCCTTGAAAACAACTGGAAGGTAAACCAGTTCCAAGTTATTTTAGGATTGTTTCTATGATGGCATAAAGTACAGTGGAAAAGAGAAGCTAGAAATTCAGGCCTAGGAAGCTCAGCCATGAAAGAAAGCTCAATCAAGAATTCCAGCTGACTGCCTCAATTTCCCATTTGTTTCTGAAGAACATTTACAAGTACCTGATTTGATGATGAAGCTTCATCTGAGGGGACAACCTGCTCTTCCTTGGACTCACTTTTAGGATCTCTAGTTGGCTGCCTTAATGGGGCTTCCCTAAAAAACTTCTGCTGGAAGTTTTGAGCACAAGGATGGATATTTTACTGGCTATCTGCTGAGTATGTCTGCCACTTGCTATTTCTTTTTTCTCTTTTGCCTACTACATGCTTAATGAGCTCAGTCATTCAAAATCTAAAGTATGGCTATTTTAGATAATTCTCTGGACCACAGAGAATTATATATACATAAATAAAATGCTGTTTCAAATATCAGTGCCACTGTAAGTGTTTATTGCCTGCAACTTCATTCTCTATATTCTATATCTCCAAATCATACACTATAGAAAATGGCCCACTTCAAATAGTGTACAACCATTCATCACTGAAATTTCCCATAATAACTTGCTGGGACCATCTCTGAATTAAGGGTTTTTCTTTACTTTCTTATTGCCTTAGGGCTAAAGTTTCTAGGCAGTTATTTAATTATACATACTATATAAGTCAAGTCATTATAGGACTGAGTAGCAAATTAATTACATGGCACTGCATTATATCAACTCCATTCATGAAGCAGCCCAGGACAGGCAATCACTCTCCTTGGGACAGGTTAGAATGCAAATGAAAAGCAGAGGGGTAGGTTACAGAGGATTTAATGTTACTGGGAAAGTCATTGAAAGTAGCTAACTTCTGCTCAGTAAGGCTCTTGGACCAGAGTTTCTATCCCTGGTATGATTTTGAGCGAGAGGAGAAACATTAAATCTGAAGGTAATTTTAACATTCATAGGGTGTCACTGTGCCACAATAAATCATGGAAATTCAAGTCTTTCATTTCATCAGGTCTTTGAGAGAGAAGGAAAAACTATCAGCAAGCAGTTTCCTGAATAGACAGTTTAATTAAGATGCTTGGAAATGAATGATGGTAAATAGATTTACTTCTAAAGTGTTTCCTATCCAGAATAATATAATCAAAACATCGCAAAGGCAAGTGTTTGTGAAAATTCATACCCGGGTTGATTTTTAGGTTTATATAACAACTTAATAGATCGATATTTTAAGTCTATGATATTAAGTATATTTGATGAGCATCAACAAACTTATCCCATATTTAAGCCCATATAAATTACTCTAGAATAAGTCTTGTATTTAGATCTCTGAATAGGTCGTGATTTGTAAGATTCTCAGAAAACCTACTAGTTAAAAATATACAATTTGGGGCCAGAGATATGGCTGAGTGGATAAAGTTCTTGCCATGCAAAGTTTGGAAGAACCCACATAAAGGTGTGTGCAGTGAGAGCATCTGTAATCACAGCACACCTACAGTGAGATGGGAAGAAGAAAAAGGAGGATATCCTGAAGCTCTTGTCTTTTGTCTGATATCTGCATCAGTGAACAATAGAGACCCTATCTCAAACGAGGAAGAATACAAGGACCCACACTCAAGATTTTCCTCTGATTTCCACATGTGATTCCATACTCACATGAACACACAAACACAGGCATACAATGAGCATACACACACATATTAAATATATACATATATACAATTTATTGTTGCTAACTAGCTTGGTATTAACTTATTCAGTTATTCTGACAAAATATTATTGCCTTCATCCTTGACAGGAGCAATACATTAAATTCAGTCAGCACCTTGGGTGGGAATTTGGGCCATTTTGTCATCTTTTTCACAGAAGCAGAAGACTTCCTGGAAATGTTAAGGTAAACAAAATTCAGTGGTATAATTTTCAAAAACTAGACAACACCTAGAAAAAAGTCTCCTCATTCTTAATTAAGCTTAGTTTGGGGGCAATAGTATATTTTACATGTAAATTGAAAAAGGGAAAATTTATGGCAGGCAAGGTGGTGAATGCCTTTAATCCCAGAACTTGGGAGGCAGAGGCAGGTAGATCTCTGTGAGTTAGAGGCTAGCCTGGTCTATATAGTGAGTTCCAGACCATCTGGGCAGCTGGGGCTGCAGGGAGACCCTGTCCCAAAAAATAAAAGAAAGCAAACACAACTTACTGGGAACTGGAGAGTTGGCTCAATATTTAAGAGTATTGACTGCTTCTTGAAGAGAATGCGGGTTCAGTTCCCATCCTCTACACAGTGTCTGACAATCATCCATAACTCCAGTTTCAGGGGATTTGTTGCCTTCTTCTGACCTCCACAGGTATCTACAACACATACAGGCAATACACTCATACACATAAAAAATGAAAATAAAATTAATAAAAATAATTTGAAGTAGGTAAAAAGATGTGAAGGATTCTTTGAGAACTAGAGACATAGACAGAAAATATCTTTTCACTTGCATTTTAAAGTTTGTGTGTGTGTGTGTGTGTGTGAAGAAATGATTTTAGATCTGTCTTTCAAAATCATCACAGAAAGTTGTCTTATTTTTGAGTTGTATTACACTATTTTTTGGTATGTGTAACCTGTTTGAACAAATGTTTGAAACCTCAAAATTGAAATTCAGAAAATGATGAGATGACTCTGTTCTATGACTAGAGACAAGAAAGGAAATGCTAGGCGTCCTCCATTGTTCTTTCTACCATAGCTGTATTCAGCCTTGTGTACTCTGTCCTCAGCCAAGAGAAGGAAGGAAATGCTTTCTGGGTCCTGTGAACACTTCAGTAATAGCCACTATAATTTACACTTTGATTACACTGGATCACTGGCACATATGATGGATTGTGATTGCTACACATTCCAGAGGTTTCCTAAGGTTACCCAGGGAAAGTTAATGTTCAGTTCACCCAAAACATTTCCAACGTGGAAGAGAAATTTTCTACTAGATATTTCAAAATGCTCACTGAAAGTTAGAAAGCAGCATTGTGTACTCTCAGAAGGAGTGTCTCTATTATCTAAGGTAGGTGTATGTGTCACCTGGAGGGCAAAATTGGGGTTTCATTGATGATGAAACACACATTGAGTTTACACAGGAGATATTCAGACTGGGGATGCAATATTCCATCTTCCAAAAAAATAAAAAGAATATTTCTAACAGACACCCATTTCCTCACAACATTCAGAATTAAATTCATTCAGTTAACTGTCATGTTTTCACACAAGTAGAAGACAACCCATTATCAACAGAGGTCTTCTCATATTAGGGACAGTGACCTAGTTTACTGTATTTGTGGGCTAGGTCTAAGCTCATTATCTTTTCCTAATTAAGCTCCTTTGTGGAACTTTCCTTTGCCAGGCCTTACTTAATGTCAAAGCAAAGGGCAAGATGGAGCATGTTCCTTGGTGAAGGGAATTCATAATCCTTGTGTAATTTGGTTAAAAGCTGCCTGGTTCTACTTTGTCAATGTGTATAGGATTTCTAGAAGAAAAGGGAGGAAGTGTCCTATCTTTCAGTACAAGGTGAAATATTTTGGCCCATCCAAATGACTCAGCAGGTAAAGGTTCTTGCTGCCAAGCATAACAGCATGAGTGTGTGTCTATCCACCTGGCCCACAAAGAGTCCCATCCTAGTAAGACACAGTCTTTCCCCCTCAGCAGTCACCAATTGCTGCCGGGACTCAGGTTTGCTTTGCTTAGCAGGGGAATTACTGTCTTCGGCGACAGAGTCATAAACTCTAGGATCTGTGTCTTCCCAACAGGCCAATTTATTTTAAAATTCAGATGGCTTTTATACATCCCAAGGAACTAGCAGTCATATGGGATATGGCAGTCACATACAAAGATTTAGGGTAAAAAGAAACAGGACATTTAGTCTGTTAGTTGGTGACAGAAGGATTATTAAACTTTTACTGAAGGTTATCAATGCCCATCTAGTAATTTGTTGGCCACAATATTTTCTTTCTTAGAGCTAAAAGCATGGGGAACTTTTAGCTTTTAGCTCAGGAGTAAACCTTTAACCTGGCCTAATCTCTTAGCCAGGGATAGCTGAGTTATTTGTTCAGGACAAGGAGGTGAGCTGAAGGTTGTTGACCAAAACGCTTTCCCAGAGAGCAGGGAGCCTGCACTTTTATGACCAGGCCACTTCCTCTTGCCAGTCTAGCAGTGTTATGCAAGACAGGGATTATCAGAGCCACTGTTTTCAGTGCCCCTCCCTTTAGCAGATAATGCAACCTGGACCTATAAGTTTTAGGCTCACCTCACCCTAGGGCCTGGCATCCTGGTTTCCTACATCCCATCCCTTTTTGTTTTTTAAAAGAAAGAAGGAAGTGGTCATAGAGACCCCAGCATTATTAATTGAAATTATAATACAGTGCATAACTATTGGGGCTCCCATAAGAAGAAGCATGCCAATCAATATTGGGCCCAAGAATGGAGCAAGCCATTGGAGCCATTTTGGCCAAGGTATAGAAAATTCAGACATCTTATCAATTTCTTTTTGTAAATCATTAATCTGTTGGTCTATAGTATGTGAAAAATTAGACAAATTAAAACAACACATTCCTGGAAATTATTCACATCCCATGTGATTTTTTTAATAGTAGATAGTCTATAGTAGCTCTATTTTGTAGCAAAGCAGTTCTTAGTTCTCCTATTTTGTATTAGATTTTTTTTTTAACAATGCTGGTATAGAAAGGTCTCTTTGTATATAGAAACTCTGTTTATTATAACCCTTTTGTGGAACACAAACCCATAAATTCCCATTCAAATCATTAGATATGGACAGGCTGGTTCATTGTAAAGATGTAGTTGATCTAACTAAGATCTTTCAAAGGTCTCTTCTGGTTCTTCACACAGCTATAATTTCCACTATCTTCTAGAGTCAATGCCTCTTTAAAAATACTGAAATCATGCTGTTGTTTTAGACTCTGGTCAGTAGCATTTTTCCAACTTAAAAATCCTCCATCCACTTGGCTATATATCCTCTGCCCATCCTTTACCCATATGACAGGTCCAGGTGGCTGTGTATAGTTTTGTGTAATATACTCGAGTACTAATCTTGATCCTGAAATAGGTAGACCATTAACATTAGTATTGATGAGACACATTTCAGTTTTTACACTATTTACAGTCAGTATTGTTAGAACACAGACAAGATGAACTTCAGGTTTAGATATATTATATCTTGGCCCTGGCACTGTCCCAACTCCTGGGCATCGTTCATGAGGTTTTTAATCATTCCCCAGGTCACAAGAGGCTGTGTCTTCTTCTGGCAGGCTCTCCTTTCCCACTTTCGTAGGGTCAGTGCAGCCATCTTTGCTATGGGGGGAGTTCAATTGAGTGGTCTGACATATCTGAGTGGCACCCATAGGGGGGAGGATTCATTTTCTTGAAATACACAAGCGTATCTTTGTCCCATTGTTAGTAGAGGAGATGGAGTTTTGCTCTAGAGTCCTGACTCAGGGTCCCTCCAAAGCACTTGTGGCAAGGGCTGTGGGATAGTCAGTCCCTGCCAGTGCTTGGCATTGGAGAAATTCCTTGATCCTTTAGTGTAAAAAAATTTAAAGTTAGTAGAGACCTGTGTAATAAGAAATGACGATTCTGTATGGTTATCCCAGGTATAGGTGATTCCCTGGGTTTTATTTTAATTATTTGATCTTTGGGATGTTTGTATTGTCTCTCTATTATTGCTTGTCCTGTGGGGTTGTAACAAATGCCAGTGGTATGTGAAATACCCCGAGTTTGGCAGAATTGTTGAAAAATTTCACTAGTATAGGCAGGTCCATTATCTGTTTTTATTTGATGAGGGATTCAAAAACTGAAAATATTTGAATAAGATGTTTAATTACATCCTTTGTTGTCTCTCCTGTATGAGCTGTGGCATTTAAAGCCAAGGAATAAGTATCTACTGTACAGTAGACATATTTAAGTTTTCCAAAATGAGTTATATGCCTTATATCAGTTTGCCAAGTCATATTAGGCGATTGGCCATGAGGATTGACTCCAATCATGGGACCTAAAGTAAGAAGTGGAGCACATTGAGGACGTTGTTTAACTATAATTTTAGCTTAATCCTTAGTAAGGTGAGGATATAAAGCTTTTAACATTTTTGCTGGCTGATGAAGGAGCTGGTGACTGGATAAAGGAGTCATAACATTTACTTGTTTAGCTAGGTTATCTGTTTATTGATTTAAGGAAGCTAACAGACCAGGTAGTCCAGTATAGGAGTGTATATGAGACACAAAAAAAATGAGTATTCTCTTTGGCGAATTTTAGTCCTCAGAGATAAGAATAACATCCCAATAGTTTCTCCTGGTCTATGTTGTAAAAATGCTGTTTCTACACTTGATAAACCCAAAGAATGGGAGAAAATCTTCACCAGTGACACATCTGACAGAGGT
>NW_008328003.1:898662-898982 GCF_000622305.1 Nannospalax galili
ATGCCTTAATAATGGAGATATGGGTAAAAATTGGGTTAGTTTAAGGGAGTGGGGAGGGAAGGGTATACAAGGAACCTAAGGGATAAAGGGGAAAAAGGAGCTCAAGAGAGGTAGGACAAGAGGAGAAGGATATTAAGGGAGAAAGGGGGGCAATGGGGGCACCTTAAGAGGGAAAACAATGATGGAAGGGTGAGACAATGTGAGAGCTAAACAATGCTAACTAGCTTTGAAAAACAGTGAGAATCATATTACTCCTACAACCTACTGAAAACTTATACATAGGAGATGAAGAAATATATGTCTAAGTAAGGTTTATCTGT
>NW_008328003.1:899014-917384 GCF_000622305.1 Nannospalax galili
TGACACACAGTAATTAAAAATACCAGACTGGTGGAAATAACCTTCTTGGGTGTTAGACATACTTTGAGGTCTATAATAATTTGGGCAGAGGAACATAAAGGACACTTTTTGCTCTTTGCCCTCCTGTTCCAGGGGTCTATGAGCATCTCTCAAAATGTCATATAATGGTGGTGAGTCACCTGTCCTCTTGATCAAGGAGGCCGAGGAGACCCCACCAGATGGACTTGAACCAGTGTCCAGTCTATAATGAGGAGGGTCAACACAGAGGAATCATTTCCTCCACGTTTCCAAGCAAAGCCAACCGTTGTTGAGCAGGACCTTTGACTTATCTTCACATAGGTAGAAGTGATAAAAGAAAGGAGCCAGGGGCTCCTCCCAAACCCATGTGATCCCTGAGGAAGAGATCCTTAAACAACCTTAAGAGTAAAAATAAATTGGCTTATCTGGATCAACTGTGTGGCCTTAAACACCCAAAAGGAAAGTATAAACAAAGATTAATGGGGCCAATATAATTTAATAAGAGACCATAGTATAGCCAAAGGCTACATAGCAAGCAACAATGCCAGATAGGTGATACCTCCTTCTGAGTTGTTGGCCAGGGTGGCCAAAGGGATTCCCAGATAGTAACCCAGCAGAGAACTGGGAAACTGAACAGCAGACCCCAATCTTATCAAAAGGAATACTGACAACTGATTACGGCTCGATGAGGAACAGCTGACCCTCCTAAAACAAAGACCTCTGGATAGGCTGACTAGATTCACCAGAAGGACAAGTAGTGGGGAATGGCTGGGGGTGCCAACAGCATAACAGACAGTAGCAGGGATATCAAAGTATAAGGGCTCTAGTTGGGAGAGGGAGGCTATGGGAGGTTGCTACCTAGGAAGTGGGTCTATAAAAAAAATTCTTTAAAGCATAAAAATTTGTTCCTTAATAATTAGTAGATGTGAAAAACATTACCATTGAAATCTACCTGATGACTTTATATCCATGCTTAGATGCTAAGGAGCTCAGAAAGTAACCAACTGTGACTAGTAATAATCAGATATATAGAGATTAGAAACACATATTGCATCTTAGTGTCACTTGTATTAAAAATGAATTTCTCTGTATGAAACTGTGTATTTTAATAATGAAATGGAGATCTTTTTCAAAGTTTAAAACCTCATTTAATTTTATGTCTCATAGGGTTTATTCTGAGTACAATATTGTATAACTGTATGAATTCAACTGTAAACCTAATAATTTACAGCCAATTTTGAAAGAGAAGCATCTTAGCTCTGGAAATTGTTATAGAATATGTCAATGCTGTTTTAGTGAAATGCCTCTTCTAATCATTTGGCTATGAAATAAACAATTTAAAAGATGCTGTTTCTAGTTATAGGAGTGCCTGGGCAGCATATTCCGAATCTGTATAAATATTTAAAGGTTGAGGAAAAAGCATGAAGCTCTGGAGGATAGCATAAAGTTCCAAATACTGGGCAGAAACAGCAACAGGCATTTTCCAAGTATGAGAAACGTTTTGTTTTGTTTGAAGTTGATGTAAAATAGTGGAGGCCATTCCTTTGTTAGTCCCATCTGTAAACCGAATGTGAGAGGAGAGTGTGAAGTAATAGTGGGAAAGATAAACTTACTAATTTGAAATAATTTTAAAAGTTTCCAGGATGGATAATGAATGCCAATCTCTCCAGCATAGTTTGCAAAGGCAAGTTGCCATGAAGGGGAAATTGAAGCTGCATAATCAATTTCTTCCCAAGTAAGGGGTAAAATTATTTTATCGGGGTCTTTCCCAAAACATGAAGAGTCTGTAAACAGGCTCTCTGAACTAAAAGAATTATCATAGAATAGCAAGGCATTGTTTTTTTAATAAGATGATGGGGGAGGTGAATAAATTCTAATGGAAAATTAGGGTCTTGAAATATAATAGCTAACGGTTGTTCTATATTTGGAATTATAAGAATCTGAATATCCTTTTGAGTATTAACTCTATTCACTGTTGTTTGTTGAAGGGCTTTATTAACCAGTGTTAAGGCTTGTTTAGCGTCTGTACTTAAATGTCTAAAAGAGTTAGGATCTGAGTCCCCTTCTAATAGATGGAAAAGAGGACTTAATTGTATGGTAGTAAGATTAAGAGAAGGCCTACACCAGATTAAGTGTCCCATATATTGTTGCAATTGATTTAAAGTACAAGGATCTCGCCACACTATTTTGGGGGTGGTAGGGTATAATTGATTAAGATGACATATACCAAATAAGTATAAGGCCCATGTTTTTTAATTTTTTCTGAGGAAATATAAAGTCCATATTTTGTTAAAATACTCTCTAATTTAGTAAGTATAACTTCTAAAAGTTAAATAAAAGGGTGACTAAGGAGAATATCATCCATATAATGAACAACAAGAACAGTAGGGAATTTCTTAAGTATTGGACTAATTATTTTATGCGCATAGAATTGGCATATAGTAGGACTATTTTTCATTCCCTGAGGTAGGACTTTCCATTGATACTTCTGCGTGGGTACAGAGTGATTGTTGAGAGGGATAGTGAAAGCAAAATGCTCTCCATCCTCAGGATGTAAAGGAAAAGAAAAGAAATAGTCCTTTTTGTCAATTATTATAATAGCATGTCCTGCAGGCACAGCTGCAGGAGAAGGACAGGCTGCAGTGACCCCATCTTTTTCATAGTGGCACTAACTTTTCTTAAGTCTTGTAAAAATCTCCATTTTCCATGAGCTTTCTTTTGTATTACAAATATAGGCATGTTCCAGAGACTGTTAGAGGGCTCTAAGTGCCCTTTATCTAAATGTTCCTGTATAAGACCCTGTAAATGAGGCAATTTATTACTAGAAATAGGCCATGATAGGGAATGGTAAAACTGGAGTGAGGAAATCGTTCCTCCTACCCCCAGGAGTGGGGGCCCTTTTTTGTGGGCCAATGTAATGGCCAGTCCTCATGTCTAATAATTGATTGATCAGCCCTTGTATCTAACAGACCCTGTATAGCAGTTCCCTGTACTATTAGGGTCATTGTAGGCTTAAGGTCAGACGTCACAGGGCTGGTAACTCCCACTGAGGCTGTTGACCCTCTTGGTTGCAGAGCTGAGGGCTGCCCCAACTCCCGTTTAAAGTTTTGTTATTTTTGTGAACGTTAGAATGGCAATCTCTAGCCAACGGAAACCTTTTTGACATTTAGGGCATTTTTTTATTTGGTTTAGCCTGAAGGTGGGGAATCAGGTATAGGCTTGCAATCTATGAGAAGGCATTGTCTCACAAAGTGACCATTTTTCTTCATTTAAAGCATGGATCTTTCATTTGGGCAGCAAAAGCTTCAGGCAATGCAGTTGCCATCATGCTAACCTTTGCTGAAACTGTGCCTATGTCCTGAGTAGCTGTCACCCAAGAAGACAAATCTTGATTTTTTTTTTTACTAGAGCAATTGCTGCTTTACATTCTTAAGTTGAGCCATCATACACAAGTTGTTTTATTAAAATTTGGGTGGCTTCTACATAAGGAACCTTATCCTCTACTGCTTGCCAGACCCTAGCTAAGAATTCAGCCCATTGCTCCTGTGGTTTTGTTTGAGATCAGCTAAGCAAGTTCTCACTCTCACCATGTGTTGTGTATCTCCAGGCCCTCAAGGCACAGAGGCGCACCTGATCAAAATATTGAGCCAGTAAAACGTTTTGTGCCTCAGCATCAGCATATCGACCTTTGCCCTTAAGCATGTCAGCTGTCACATCAACATTAGCTTGAGCATTTCTTGCTGGCTGTTCAGTGCATTCATCATAGTATTTAGATTTAAAAAGGAGCCATTGTCCTGAGGACAGAGAACCCTGGGTGAGGTGTTTAAAGTCCCCAACAGTGACTAATTTATGGCTAAGCTGATCAAAGATGGCCATGGCAAAAGGACCATGCACACCATTTTCCATTACTGCCTTGCACATTGCTTTCAGCATTTCAAAGCCAAAAGGACTATGTATTCTAAGTTCAGGGTTGTCAGCTGCTGCAGGGCCAGTTGGAATATGAGCTGGAAAGAACTGATGGGAAGGATATGGCAAGGGAGCCAAAGTCTCTCTAGAGAAAGTGTCTCCTGAGAGCAGATTTTGAAACATGGGAAGGAAAGATTCAGGGTCAGAAGCGGAGGGAGAGGCATAAGAAATATATGCCATAGGGAATGCTGAGGGAGAAGGAGACATGGGGAGAGATCCCAAAGTGGGTTCCAACTCCCCCTTTCTAATAGAATTACAGGCAGGTGGTTGCATTCCCAGAGGCTGTGCCACAGCAGGAGGGAGTGCTGGCAGCTTCACAAGCACCCAGAGGAGGTGCTGGCAGCTGAGTAGCAATCTGAGAAGGTTCCTGCAGTTGGGCTGTTGTGGAGGGAGGACTGGCAGTGGGAGGGAGCAGAGGGAGAGGTGGCTTGGCTGCAGAGGGAGGGCATTCCTCTTCTATTTGGAGAAACTTTCAAAGAGCAGACCAGAGAGGGAAATAGAAGACAGGAACAGTCTTGCCCTGATTTTGATAATTCTGTACATTGTATCCTACTCTTTTCCAAGATTCCAAGTCAATAGTTCCTGCAGCAGGAAACCAAGGATTACATTCTATAGTAATATATGGGCACGCGGGTTTCGTGGAGCACCAGCTGCTGGCTGGCACCTGTCTCCCATGCACCGCTGGGGCAGGTCCCACGTGCCGCGTTGCTGAGGGTCTCCGTGGCTACTGGACACTGGTGACTCTACTGGTCACTGCGCTTCCAGGCATGTTCCGTTCCAAACCACCGGGCACTCCCTCGAGGTACGCGATCCACTGGCCGCCAGATCACATGGGGAGGTGCGGGAACAGCGAAAGCAGGGTCTTTGTGAGTTGTTGTTTATGAAGGGACAGCCCCCTCTGGAGAGATGCAGGATTCAATGATACAGCTTCAGACACAGCTCCTGATGCAACTCCGATTTATTAAGGGGAAACTAGGATACTTATAGTGTGGAAGCAGTGGCAAAAGCCTTAGTTGATAGGTGCTTTTAGGATGCCCCATTTACATGTGGTGGTGGGCTTCTGCCAGGCTGTCAGACAGTGCCTGATTATCACACAGGAAAACCTGGCAGTTTCAGAGCCAGAGGACATGTATCTGTGATGGCTACTTCAAAGATGAATAAGGAAGAGAGTAGGAAGGCACCCTGCTGATAAAAGGAGTCTCTGCATATGAAACGCCGAGCTGGCCTGCGGCTATCCAGACATGGAGAGACTGCTACCTTACACAGCAGGGGTCCCCAACAGTAATATCTAAAAAGGCCATAATCTGAGTTTCTGTACATTTAATTCCTCTAGTCTTTAGAATGCATTTAAGAATAGATTGGAAGTGAGACCAGTCTGGAGAAAGAGAATTACCCATATTTAAAATTGCCCCTTACCTAAGAACCAGTGTGACAAGGAGATCCGATCAGCCGAAGGGGAGGGGATTTCTCTGTCCACAGTGAAGCAGAGGTCTGAGAGTGTCCCTGTTTCAGGCACCAGTTGTCAGGACTCAGGTTTTCTTTGCTTAGCGGGGGAGCTACTGGCTTTGGCACAGAGGGACTGATTGGCAACAGAGTCATAAACTCTGGGACCTGTGTCTTCCCTGCAGGACAATTTATTTTAAAATTCAGATGGTTTCTATACATCCCAAGGAACTAGCAGTCACATGGGATATGGCAGTCACATACAAAGATTTAGGATACAAAGAAACAGGAGAGTTAGTCTGTTAGTTGGTGCCAAAAGGATTCTTAAACTTTTACTCAAGGTCAGCAATGCCCATCCAGTAATTTATTGGCCACAGTGTTTTCTTTCTTAGAGCTAAAAGCATGGTGAACTTTTAGCTTTTAGCTCAGGAGTAACCTTTAACCTAGCTTAATCTCTTAGTCAGGGATAGCTGAGTTATTTGTTCAGGACAAGGAGAAGAGCTAAGGGTTGTTGACAAAGATGCTTCCCCACAGAGCAGGGAGCCTGCACTTTTATGACTGGGCCACTTTCCCCTGCCAGTCTAGCAGTGTTCTAAAAGACAGGGAATATCAGAGCCACTGTTTTCAGTGCCCCTCCCTTTAGCAGATAATGCAGCCTGGACCTATAAGTTTTAGGCTCACCTCACCCTAGGGCCTGGCATCCTGGTTTCTTACATCTTTGTTTTAGGAAGGTCGGCTGTTCCTCATCTAACTGATTGCTATCAGTTGTCAATATTCCTTTAGATAAGATTGGGGTCTGCAGTTTATTTTCCCAGTTCTATGCTGGGTTACTATCTGGGAGTCCCTTTGGCCACCCTGGCCAACAACTCAAAAGAAGGTATCGCCTATCTGGCATTGTTCCTTGTTATGTAGACTTTAGCTATGCATAAGGATTCTTAAAAATTATATTGGCCCCTTTAATCTTTGATTATACTTTCCTTTTGGGTGTTTAAGGCCATACAGTTGGCCCAGATAAACCAATTTATTTTTACTCTTAAGGTTATTTGAGGATCTGTTCCTCAGGGGACACATGGGCTTGGGAGGAGCCCCTGGCTCATTTCTTTTACCAGCTCCACCTATTTGAAGATAAGTCAAAGGTCCTACTAGACTATGGTTGGCTTCACTTGGAAGCATGGAGGAAATGAGTTCTCTGTGTTGACCCTCTGCTTTGTAGACTCAACACTGGTTCAGTCACTCTGGTGGGGTCTCCTCGGCCTCCTTGATCAAAAAGGCAGGTGACCCACCACAATTACAGGACATTTTGAGAGATGGTCACAGAGAGGATGGAATTGGAATGGAAAAGAAAAACTAATGAATTTCAGGTCTCAGGAATCAAATGTCCATCCTTTGGAAGAACATACTATGCTCTTAATCATTATGCCATTTCTCCATCTGCAACTGCAGAGTAAAAAAATCACCAGACAGACCCTAGAGCTCACAAAAGAGTCACAGTATGGAAGAGAAAGGTAAACAGAGCTCTTGTTTTTGGCCAAACCTGTTTTTCTGCTTTTTGAAGGAGGGTTAAACTGGCTCCATGTGCTAGGCAGACAATTTTACACAAAAGTAGAACAAAAGCTGTAGGGGGTGCAGGCAGCTGTGGGGCTATGGCCCCCATGGAAGCTCTATTTTGGGGGTGGTAGGGTATAATTGGTTATCTAAGATAACATATGTCAAATGTGTATAAAGCACATGTTTTTAAATCTTTTCTGAGGAAATATCAAGTTCATATTTTGTTAAAACAGTCATTAGTTTAGTAAGCATAACTTCTAAAAGTGGAGTGGAAGGGTGACTGAGGAGAATATCATCCACATAAGGAACAAAAAGAACAGCAGGGAATTCCTTAAGTATTGGACTAATTACTTTATCCACATAAAATTGGCATACATTAGGACTAGTTTTCATTCCCTGTGGTAAGACTTTCCATTGATACCATTGCTTGGGAATGTTACAGAAATAATCAGAGATCAACAGCCAAAATCAGGTGAGGAGAGGGAATTTAATTTGATGCCAGTGGGACTTACATCATGAATCTAAGGAGTCAGACACCCTGTTCAACTTTCGCAGGGATTTTATACTCAAGTGAGGAATGCAAGCAAAAGTTGTATAGCATAATCATGGTAATTAAGTACAACAACAGAGGGCAGCAAAGGTAATAGAAATATAAAGGTTACAGGAATGCAAAAGCCTTAGGTCTATACAGGAATGTGATAGCTTTGGAAAACAAAGACTTTTTATCCTGGATAACCAAAGGGGGCCAGGGAAGATTCCTATTTACTTCGCCATTCCAGGAGTTCTTAATTGTCATCACACTGCAAAATCCTTTAGCATCTGATAAGCTCTACCTCCATAATATTTCCCTCCTCTTTGTTGACATAATCACTTATGTTTATTCTAGAGGAACCCTGTGATATTCTTGACAAAGGACCTGGAGTCTGATAGCTTCTACTTGGTTTATGATAAATTTACTGAGAATATTTATTATACATGGCCCTATCAGAAGGATTAATAGAATCATGACTATGGGTCCTGTAAATCAGGCCATCCAGGGACCCCAAGTTCTCCAGGTATTCTTCCAGAAAGACTCATTTCCCACTTCTCCAGACTTTATTTTATTTATTTATTCATTTTTATTTATTTATTTATTTATTTATTTATTTATTTTATTTTGGCAGCTGCTTTGCATTCTCTCTAACTATGCCAGATTGATTTCCATAAGAACAGCACAAATGCTTTTCTTTTTATAGTTTTGGCATCTCTATTCTCAGGGATAAGTTTACTGGCAGATCTAAGGAAATGTCCAGCTCATAGTTCAGAAAGAAACCGGTCATTTTCTTTTTGACTCTTTACTTTAAAACTGTCTGATTTTTAGCTCTTATTTTTTTCTTACTTTGAAGAGGCACCCCAATTTGCCCATGGGGAATCAGTAAGCAGATCACTCTGGCTTCTTCCATGCTGAACAGGGCCACAGGGTGTGGCAATTGGGGTTCCCTTCAGTGGGTCTATCTAACAGACTCCCAAATTGCATAAGGTTTAACTGCAGGGAGAAAAGAAAGTCCTTGACCAATGCCTGACTGGTATGAAGGAAAAGCAAAGGCAAGAATAGTTAGCATTACAAGTTCTAAACAAGGAACCAGAAAAAAACAGAACAGGGAAATTTTAAAATGTCCAAATTCAAGTCCATTGGAATTTCTTGATGAGAGCTTCTAAAAGCATCCATCTATTGGGTTCCTCTTCATTTTTCTTTGGACAGCCAAGACTGGACTCAAGAGTGATGAACTCATGATTTGTTTTCAGGTACTCTGATAGCTGTTGGAGTGGCTAGAATCAGTTTCTAGACAGGGAGAGAAAAATTTAGCCATCATTTAGAACAATAGTAGCTGCAGGTGGGAACTAAAGTATTGGCGACCAAGAATTGAAGTCTTACACCTGAGCAGAATTTTCTTATTAAGAACAAAATCACTACTGAGAAATAATTGTCTAAATAACACTTTACCAGAACTTAAGTATAATGGCTGGGAAATGCAATACTAATCAAACATTGGCCTGACACTAGAACCTTAAAAGGGAATAAGCATTGCTTAGCATCCCCAGGAAAAGAAATCTCACAACAGATGAAAAATATATTTGTTAATGCTATTATGTCTCATAATTATTTTAAAAAGCAGAAAATGAGAATGTAAAAATGTTAAAAGGGTAGGATAATGGAGATATTTTCCAAAACAGACAGAAAAAATGAGAAAGCCTAAAGAAGTGATGATGGTCTATTTAGGTTTGTTATGATATATAAAGAATGAGATGAAAATAATATACACATAATCTTAAAATGTCAAATGGTCATAGTTTCATCAACTAGTTTAAGGAACAAAATATATATCTAGTCAAAGTTTATCTGAAAATATTTGTTTTTTTACCCAAGTTTTATCTACATAGCATATGATAATTAAAGTACCAGACTGGTGGAACTAAACTTATTGGATATTTAACAGCCATAGTTTGAGGCCTATACTAATGTGGTCAGAGGGACTTAAAAGACAGTTTTTGCCCCTTGCCCTCCAAGGTCGACTAAGTTCTAAGGGACTATGGAACATCTCTCCAAATGTCCTCTTGTTCAGGGAGGACACGGAGACCCCAAAAGATGGACTTGAACCAGTGTCCAGTCTACAAAGAGGAGGGTCAACTCAGGGGAAGCATTTTATTCATGCTTCCAAGTGAAGCCAGACATGGTAGAGCAGGACCTTTGATTTATCTTCACATAGGTGGAATTGGTAAAAGAAAGGAGCCAGGAACTCCTCCCAAGTCCATGTGACCCCTGAGGAAGAGATCTCAAATGACCTTAAGTGTAAAAATAAATTCATTTATTTAGGCCAACTGTGTGGTTTTAAACACCCAAAAGGAAAGTATAACCAAAGAGTATAGTCGTCAGTATATCTCTTTAAGAGTTCAAGTGGTTACGCTTCCCTACATTAGGCTTAAGTCTATATTAAAATTTATTTAGACAATTATCTCTCATTGATGATTTTGTTCCTAACAAGAAAGTTCTGCTCAGATGTAAGACTTCAAATCTTGGTCTCCAACACTCTAGTAGCTAAGGGAGACAACCAGCTATCATTCTAAAATGATGGATAAATTTGTTTTCTCCTCCAACCTAGAAGCCTTTGACAGGGAACAGACACTAATCCTAACCACTGAAACAGCAATCAAAATACCTGATAACAAATCTTGAATTCATCACTCTAGAGTCCAGCCTTGGAAGACAAAAGAAGAATGAGGAGGAACCCAATAGAGGGATGATTTTGGAAGCCCTTGTCAAGAAATTCCAATGGACTCTTATGAACATTTGAAAATTGCCGTGTTCTGACTTTTTTCTAGTTTCCAGTCTAGAACTTGTAGTGCTAATTACTCTTGCCTTTACTTCTCCTTCACATCTCCTATGCATGATTCAAAGACTTTATTTTCATCCTTGAAATAAGAAGTATACAATTTGGGAGTCTCTTATATAGACCCACTGAAGGGTTACTCCATTTGCCTCACCCTGTGTCACTGTTCAGCATGGAAGAAGCCACAGCAGTCTGTGTCCTGATTTCCTATTGGCAATTTGGATAACCTCTTCAGAGGATGGTGTGATAAGAATAGGAGGTAGAAATGCTCTAGGCAGTTAGGGTAAAAAGACCCCAAAGAAAAGTAGCCAGTTTCTTGGCTAAAACTCAATGTCCTTGGGCCTCTTAGCAACCTACTCCATTCCAAACCCCCAAAGTGTCGAAAATATTTGGGAGCTTTCATCTAATCCTTAAAAGATTTTAGGGTTACCTCTTCAGAAAGGGTAATGTTAGAGTAGCCAAAAGCCCCATTACAAAAAAGCAAAGAAGAAATATATTGATTACTTTAATTATCGATTATACTTTCCTTTTGGGTATTTAAGACCATGCATTTAGCCCAAATAAACCAATTTACTTTTACTTTGAGGTCAGTTGAGAAGCTGGTCCTCAGGGGTCACGTGGGGTCTGTGGGTGCCCCTGTCTCCTTAGGCTTTTCTTTTACCACTTCCATCTACATGAAAATAAGTCAAAAGGTCCTGCTTGACTGGGGCTTTGTTTGGAAGCATGGAGAAAATGTTTTCTCTGTGTTGACCCTCCCAGTTGCACACTGGACACTGGTTTAAGGCCCTCTGGTGGGGTCTCCATGACCTCCCTGAACCAGAAGACAGGTGACTCATCACAGTTACAGGACATATCAAGAGATTCCCATAGTCCCCTGGGACACTGTCGAACTTCTAGGGCGAGGAACAAAACTTTCCTTTATGCCCCTTTGTCCAGATTAGTATGGGGCTTTAAGTATCATTATTAACCATCCAAAAGTGTCAGTTGCACCAGTCTGGTACCTTTAATTACTGTGTAACATATAGATAAAGCTTGAACAAAACCCAAACGTTCTCAATAAACATTGACTAAAAGACATATACCATCACAGGCTAACTAGGCACAGCCCAGGAAAGGGACCTTAAAACAAGAATTTCTTATGTCTGTCTCAAATGAAAGCTGTTCTATTACAAACGGAAGCAGTCTCCTTTAAGTTTTCTATATCCTGATTTACAGTTTTTGAAAGGAAGGGAGGCATATGTATGGACAGAAAATAAACGGATCAGAATTCAGGCAAAGCTTTTCTTCTAGATTGCATACATCTGGTTAAAGGAGGTAGACCTAGATTTTCTTGAGTCAAATCATTCTTGTTATGGGCAAAATAAAGTGCCAAAAGTAATGTTTGCATAATACAGAGAAACATAATAGACATCTTTCAGTAATCATAGGTAACCCAGTACTTGTTTGTACATTTAAACCAAATCTGTAACCCTTTTTGCAGTGAAGCCAGGAGTGAAGTGAAAATTAATAACTCTGTATCTTGATAAACCTATTCATACCTTTTAATAACTTTGTTTAAAATGAATTTCATTATCCCTTCTATTCTGGAAATATCCCATCATTTTAGTCTTTATGTATTTTTACTATATAGTCCTTTTCAAATTCAGGAGACCACTTGCGATTAGGGCAGAATTACATACAGCTGGCTGGGAATAATGGCTAGGTTCTCAGGTGAGGTTATCCTTCCTTTAATGAAGGCATACAACTGCCAGCAAGCCCAATTGTGATAACCGTTTATAAGCAGGCACAGCTGAAGTCATGAAGTTCTTTGACTCAGAAGAGTACTGTGCAGCATCATCTTATTTTATAAGATAATGAAATGAGTTAATATTACCCATGCACATATTGTGCTTTTAGTGCCCAGGTAGACCTTATAGTTCAGACAGTGGTCTATCAAAGAAGGTGTATAAACACAAGGTAAAGAGAAGCAACTGGCACCCAACCTCCAGCATAATCACTTAAGGAAAACTGTACTATAGCTCTGCTCAGAATTTAATAAACCCTTTTTAATAATATTCATAAACAAATTTACTAAGCAACTAAGATTTTACCTCAAGCCTTGAAGCAGGTTTTAAATGATCAAGTCTTTAAAAATTTAGAGATATTTTACATAGACTTAGAAAATGTTTATTCTATATAAACATCTAAATGCAGAGATAAATTGCACCCTGGAGTAGAAGTCAATATTTTGAATTGTAATTTAACAATTTCAGCTAATGTAAGAACTTACAAGTCAATTTGATATCTAGTAAGTAATTATTTAATAACGGTTCCCTTAGTATTAAACATAAGTCAGCACATTCACAACAGTCTTACACAATAAATACTGTGGTTAGTCACAATGTCAAGACAAACCAGTTTCAAAACCAAGACTGCTTACCTTAACAAAATTCTGATCAGATGTATATAAAAGAATTCCAGCAGTACTTTACATATACATCCATACACATGTACACACACACATACACACACACACATACATGTATATGAGAATCTCTTAAAAACCAGAAACACTTTACATATACATACACACACACACACACACACACATGCACACACACACAAGAATATCATCTCAATATGGCTGTGCTCTACAAAGCCATACATACTGATGCTAGGCATAAGGGCTTTCACTTGAAGAAAGCATTTTCAGAACTATCATTTACATTTTAAATCGGTAAATATTTCTAACTGGGTTTCAGACTCAACAAGTGATAGAAAACAGAATTATACATTTCATTTGCGCTCAAAGCTAACCATTGCCAGAAGTTACAGTATGATTAAAACAAGTTAATGTTTAAAATGTTTTCATTAACGACAATTCCATGAAATTAGAGGGTAAAGAATGGGATGGTAATAACTATTTAGTCTTAATGAGGCAATATAGAATTCATCCATTGTTAAAGACCATTTAAGATTGACAATACCAAAAGCATAGAGTATAAGAAAATAGTTTTTCATGAATATGATTCAATTACAGTTGTCTACAGTTAACTCTTTCCTATAGAAGCATGTAGAAACTTGGAATGAGAGGTGAAAGCACAAGAGCACAGCACACAGGGTCAGAGGAGATTCAGCATAAGTCTTCTGGGCTGGTGGTCTGCGACAGCAACAGCTCAGGCTCAGGGTGACCTTTTGCTTCCTAGGAGGAAAAGGTGTGTGTGGCAGGGGGAACACTTAAGGAAATAAGCACAAAATCATATCACTGCCAGAGTCTAAGAAGACACACTGTAGCAAACAGTTATGAGCTACTTCTCAGAGATGTCTACAGGTTGTTTGGTGTATGCATAAAAGTACATGGCAATTTTTACAAGATAAGCATTATATTGTTTATAAGTAGTTATCCTGAATACATTTTAGCTGTCTCTTTTGTCTCAAGCTGTTCCGGAGGCAAGAGACTGGCTCAGGCTATCTTGGGGATCAGTTCTTACAAGGTACCTTAGAAGAAGCCATGTGTTACTGCATCTAACTCAGATGTCCTCTAATCAGAGAAACAAAAGCTGCCATGTGGCCATCTCCAGGAACCTGGCAGAGCTCTTCCAGGTATCAGAAACCTCCATTCAAGCCAAATTAAGATTCCTGGTTTCCATTATTGTTAGGAGTTTTAGGAATATCTAATAAAAAGGCAGTTCAATGTAGACTTAAACATGAGAGCTAAAGGGAATTGTTGCTCTAAGGGAGAAGTACAGAGCCATATCTAAGCCAGTAGAGTTTCCAGTGACTAAAAGTGCCTTTCCCCAAAACAAGCCACATCTGCCTGCAAACAGAGCCATGCTGCAGGAAACAGAGGGAAAGGACAAGGCCAAAAGGATGACACAGGAAGACCAGTCCCAGAATTCATCTCCAGCAATGAAGATGAGTTAATATATTAAATAAAACCTATAACCAAAAATTCAATTTTCTCAAGCCATTTTCAGACCTTTGAAGGTCTGAAAGCAACACAAACCCGACAGAGAATGTCAAAACCAAAATGCTTCCAACAAAATATCTTAAACACTATGAAAACAAACCCAAATCAGGTATGTAACAAATAATGTCCTTAAATAACCATCTCAGATACTGTTTTTGGTCTTTGAGACAGGGTCTCCCTGTAGACCCAGCTGGCCTGAAACTCACTTTGCAGACCAGGCTAGCTTTGAACTCAGAGATCTGTCTGCTGGGATTAAAGACATGCACCATCACACCCAGATCCAGATGCTGTTTTGTATAAAAAACTAACACTTAAAAGTTTTGGGAAACACGTAATAGACCTAGAGACATTGTCTAATAAATTTAAAGATGTTTAGGGTACCCAAATTTATAAGGCCTTTGAATGTACTATCAAAATATCCTTATTTATAAATCTGCACATGTATTTTAATTAGGCATGCCAAAATAAAGCAAAATAAAACCAATAATTTTGTGCACATTAAATGAATGAAAATGACTGAACTGACCCATTTGTTTCAATGGAAACATATGAAGACAATGATCACAGACACACATGACAGAATTACTTGAGATCGCAACACAGAGGTAAACTTATAGACCTACATCACATAATTGCTTGAAATTCCAAACATATGGAAAATTATTATCATAGACACACATGGCATAATTCCATGCAAACTAGGTGCACCCAAAACACAAAAATCAAGGCGTTTGGTTAGGATGATCCTTTGCATGTAAGGCACTCATCCTTTAAAGTTGGATCTGAGAATACTTCTTCCTTAATCTCCTCATAGCTATGGGGAAGGTCTCCCTTGTCTGCTGGTAAGTATGAGGCTGGGTTATAGGGTTCAGGTAGGCTTTATCTAGACTCAAGGATTCTTGTCCAGCATGGCCTGATTTCAAGTCACTGGACTTCACCAAAAGTTTTAATTTGGAGAGTTTTATCTTAAACAATCCTAACCCTAACCCTACTGGTAACCCTAACCCTAAACCTAAATCTCAGCCTAACCCTACATGTGACTGTATTCCTAACCCTAACCCTAATCCTAGCCTTAACTCTAACTCTAAGCCTAACCCAAGCCCTGAAACGTGCCCCAATCCTAAACATAAACCTACATCTAAGCCTAATCTTACACGTAATCCTAAACTTACCCCTATAACTAAACCTTAATCTAATCCTAACCCTAAATGTAACACTAAACACAAACCTAACCCCTAACTCAAACCACAGCCCTAGTCTGAAAACTAATACTAACCCTAACTGTAACTCTAGGTCTAACCATAACACTTAGCCTAATATTAATTTTTGAGCTATCACTAGCCATAAACATAATGCCCTCCATAGCTTTAACCCTAACACTAATCCAAATCCTGGCTTTAACATTAATGCTAATCCTAACTCTCTACATAACCCTAGACCTAAGACTACCTCTAACCCTAAACCTAAAAGTAACCCTAGCACTAACCATAGCCTAGCCCTCAATCTAACCCTAACTGTAGCCCTAACCCTAACCCTAACCCTACCATAAGCCTAGGCCTCTCCTTAAACCAAAACTACTCCAACCCTAAACTTAATCCTAAACCTTAATGTAAATGTAACACTAAACATATCACTAATACACATTACAACCCCAACTCTAATCTCAGCTCTAAATATGTATCCTGACCTAAACCATACCTTAACCTTAACCCTAGTCTGAACACTACACACAACCCGAATCCTAGCACTAACCCTAAAACTAGCCTTAAACCTAACTCTAATCATGTCTCCAAAACTAACCTGACACCTGAAACCTAACCTTAATATTTTCCTTACACCTTACCCTAACCCTAATACTAGCCCTAGTCATAAAGCTGACACTAACCATAGCCTAACCCTAATCCTTAAACAAATCCTAAGCCTAAACCCTACCTCTATATGTGACCATAACCCTAAGCCTAAACCTAAACTGCAGGGACATGGCGTCCTGACCTCTGCTCCCCCCCTTGTAAGAGCTTGGGTATCTGTGGTATTTCCTGGAATTGTTTATCACAAGGACTTTCTCCTGATTCTGAGAGAAAGTACACCTGACCCAAAAACTAGCCTTACAGTCAGGTGATCCCAATTATCATGTGTCCTGACTCCACCTCCTCTACTGAAAAGTATTTAAACCCTTGTCTCAAACAATAAAGTAGCAGAAGAAGTCCTTCCTCCCACTCCATGATGGTGTGATAGTTTGTTCAATCCTGACGCCCTCTGCCCAGAATACTCGGAGCTTGACATGCTGGTGCGGCACTAAACCTAACCCTAAACATAACAGGAGGCCTAATCTTAACCGTAAACATAATGCTGCATTTAAACCTCAAATTAACCTTAACCCTAACCCTGACCCATAACCTAACCCTAAACCTAAAAGTAACCATTAAACTAATACTATGCCTACCACAAAACCTAAACCTAAACCTAAGCCTAACCCTATAAGGAATATTAGCCATAACCATACTTTTATCTCTAAGACTACCCCTAATCCTAAAACTAAACCTTAAACTAATGCTAACCCAGAACATAACCCTAGCCCTAACCCTAACTCACACCATAACTCTATCCCTAATCCCAACCTAACATTAACCTTAAACATAACTCTATCCCTAATCCTAACCTAACACTAACCCTAAACATAACTCAAACCCTAACCCAAATGTTAACACTAATGCTAAACCAATACCTAAGCCTAACCATACATGTAACTCTATCCCTGACCTAAACCCAATCCTTGCCCTAAAGAATACCCTACACCCAAACTTAAACCTAACACTAACACTAACTCTAGCCCTAAACCAAAATTTGAATGTAGACCTAACCCTAAATGTAAACCTGCATCTAAGTCTAAGCATATATGTAACCTTAAATGTAACCCTCCTTTGAAACATTAATCTAGTACTAACCTTAATATAACCCTAGATGCTATAGTAACCCTAACCTACCCCCAGCCCTAGTCCAAAATCTAACACTATCCCTAACTCTAAGAACTAACCCAAACACTAAACCTAATATTAATTTTTGTGCTAACCCTAACACTAGCCCTGGCCATAAACCTCACCCCAACCTTAGCTTTAATCCTAACACTAATCCTAACCCTAACTATAATCTTGTCTCTAACACTAATGCTAAAGCTAACCCTAGCCCTAAATCTAACCCCTAACTATAACCCTAAACCCAAACCTAACACTGACCATAGCCTAGCCTCGAACCTAACCCTAACAGTAGCCTTAACCCTAACCCTAATCCTAACCCTAACCCTAACCCTAACCCTAACCCTACTGGTAGCCCAGGCCCTAAACTTAAAACTAACCCTAATTCTAAATCTAATCCTAAACCCTAATATAAACCTAACACAAACTAGTACTAATTCTATCCCTATCTCTAATCTTAATTCTAAATATAAACCTGTCGCGAGCCGGGACTCTGTCCAGCAGAGTCCAGGAAAGACGACACAGACACCAAGGTGAGGTTCAAGCTTCTGTTTCTCTTTCTCCTTTTTCTCTCTTATTCTCTTCACTATGATGCTGGCTCTCTCTATTACACACTTCAGCTCTTTATATAGCATATTCCAACAGCCCTCCCCCCAGCCGGTACCAATCAGGGCTCACACACGTGCAGCAGCCAGGCAGAGTGTAGCTCATAGGCACGTAGCAAGATCATCAGGCTGGCAGCACCTGTTTGGCCTCTCCATACTTTGGAGTAAGCAAGCGGGAATCACGAGCCTTGGCAATCAGCCAAGAGTTGGAGTAAACAGCACGAGGTTTGGCAGCCAGCCAGGGCGCCATCTGGCTGACTCAGCTGTGCTCGCTTCCCACAGTCTTATACAATTGTTTTGCACATGTGACTGTTTGACTTCTGCATTGTTCTAAATAAATTTGAGCTAACAGCAAATGTTTTAAAAGTTATGAGGGTTTGGGGCTGGAGAGATGGCTCAGCAGTTAAGAGCACTGACTGCTCTTGCGGAGGACTCAGGTTCGATTCCCAGCACCCACATGGCGGCTACGAACGGTCTTTAACTCCAGTTCCTGGGGAATCC